>NW_025954052.1:0-8708 GCF_022497035.1 Daldinia vernicosa | reverse complement strand
TTATTTAACTTTATTTATATATATATTTTATATAAATATATTTATTTTAAAAGGTTAATTAATAACTTTATAATAATCTTTAAAATTAAATACCTTTTATTTTATAAAATTTAAATAATTAATAACCTTATAATAATTTTTAAATTATTATTATAAAATTAAACCACAATTATTATTAATAATTTATTTTTTATTACTTAACCACTTTTTTTTATCCGATTTATTATTTTAAGTATATGTTAATTTATTTAATAAAAAATTTACGCCGTTATATTTATAATTTCTTTATTCCCCTTTTAATCCGTTTATAATTAATAATAATTCTTTATACAATTTTAATAATTTCGTATTATATTATTTTAAACCGTTTTATAAAATTTCATTATACATTAACTTTAATTATCTTTTTTTATTTTAATATTTTTATAAATAATTTTTTAAATTTAAATAATTATAAAAATATAAACGACTTAAATTATTTCGGATATTTTTTAAAAAATAAATTTTAAATTATTTAATATATAATTTTTATATTTATAACGTAAAAAAATTTAAGAAATTATATTATTTTATTAACTTTTTTAACTTTTTAATTAATTACATTAATTTAAAATTAACATTTAAGTTTATTTCGAAATTTTATATATTATTATTATTTAAATTTTATTATAATATATTAACATAACCGTTAATAATATAATTCTTTTTAAGTTAAACTTTAATCCGATAATTATTCCATTATTTTATAAATTTATTTATATTTTTATATATTAAAAATACGTAAATTATATATAAAACAATTATATTATAAATATTATAATCGAAATATATTCCATATTTAAATAATTCTTTAAAATATATTTAAAAATAATTAATATTTTAATATAATATAAATTAAATTATTAAAATAAATATTTATTATTTATTTTTTAATAATTATTTTATAAAATTATTATTATTAACGTTTAATTAATCGATTTTTTTTATTCCTATTTTATAAATAATTTTTATTAATATTATAATTTTATTATAAAATTTATAACGTACCGTTTAAAATTTTTAAAATAATTTTTAGTTTAATAAATATAATTAATTAATATTAAACTTAAATTAATAATAACATTTTAATTTTATAATTAATTTATATAAATTAAAATTATATTTTAATATTAATAATAATTTTAAAAAATTATTAAAAAATATTTATTAATTATAAATTTAATCGGTTAAAATTAATTTATATAATTTAACGGAAATATATATCGATATTTACGTAAATTTTAAACCTTATAAAATAAAATTTTTAATAATTATTTATATATTATATATAATTTAATTTAAATATTTTATATTTAACTTTACTTTTTTTTTTTATATTAATATTTTTTTATAATTAAATAACGTTAAAATATTATTTTTAATATATTAATTAAATTATATTTTTATTAAAAAAAAGTTTAAAAATCTTATAAATAAATTTATATATATAACTTTTACTTATATTTTTAAAAACGTTAAAATATTTTTAATAATAATTTAAAAAATTAATAAATATATTAAAAAAATTAATTTAATTATTTAAATTTATTATTTATTTTTTTATATTATTATTAATTTTAATTTAAATAAAAAAAATAAAATTAATTTTTTTTTAATATAAATATTTTAATTAATTAAATATTTTTTTATTAATATTATTTCTAATAAAAAAATAATATTAAATAAAATATATTAAATTATTATTATATTTAATTAATTTATTATAAAATATTTTTTATTTATAAAATTTATGTTAAAATAAATAAAATAATAAATTTATGTTAAATTATTTTTAATTAATAAAATTTATAATTTTTTATTATATAAAATTTATATTAAAATATTTATAAATTTTATTTTTTAATATATTAATTTATTAAATATTTTTTTAAATATTTTATAAATTAAGAAATTATTAAAAAATATTTTAATTAATTTATAATTAATATTTATTTTTTAATTTTTTTAAAATTTTATTTTAAAAATTATTATTTTTTTAATATTAATATATAATTTAAGCCTTATAATACCTTAATTTAATTCGGGAAAATATAATATAATAAATCGAATATAAATTATATTAATTAAAACCATTAAATTATTAAAAATATATATTTTAAATAATATATCTTTTTATTTTAAATAATTACTTTTATTATATTAAAATTTTTAACCGTAATATTATATTTTTATATATTATTATATTTATATATATATAATCGTAATATTATATTTTTATATATTATTATATTTATATATATATAATTATAATGTTATATTTTTATATATTACTATATTTATATATATATAATTATAACATTATATTTTTATATAATTATATTTATATAAATATTAAAAATTATTTCCGTTTTTAAAAAATTTAATTTAATTTTAAAAATTATAAATAAAAAATAAATATATAAATAAAAGGTAAATATATATAAATATTTTTAATACTTTTTTTTTAACTTTTTTTTTATTTTTAAAATTATTTATTATATTAACTTTTTTATATTTATATTTATTTTATTTTTTAAAATTTTTTTCCAATAATAAGTTTTAATTTTTTTAATATTAATATAATGGAAAAAATTACTATTTTTTTAATTTACGTTTAAACCGCGTTAATTATATTAAATATAAATCTTTTACCCGATAATAATAATATATTTAATATTATAATAATTTTAAATATTTTATTTTTTATAATTATATTTTATACTTTTTACTATTTATAATATAATAATAAAAACTTAATTATGTTAATTGTATTAAATATAAATTTTTTATTTTATAATAATAATATATTTAATATTATAATAATTTTAAATGTTTTACCTTTTATAACCGCATTTTATATTTTTTATTATTTATAATATAATAATAAAGATCCGATTATATTAACCATATCGGGTATAAACCTTTTACCTTTTAATAATAATATATTTAATTTTATAATAATTTTTAATATTTTATTTTTTATAATAATATATTATTTTTTTTATTATTTATAAAATAAAAGCGAAAAATTTAATTTTTTAACTATTTAAATTATATAAAATTTAAATTATAAAAGTAATATAATCCGCGCTATAATTATTTTAATTATATTGTTTTAAATAAATTTAAACGTTTTTAATTATTTATAATTTAAAAAAAATATATTTTTTTTAAAGAATATATAAAAAAGATAATTAAATATAAATATAAAATTAAATTAAAAAAAAATAATAAAATATATTAAATTAATAATATATAAATTATTAAAAAATTATAAAAATATTATTAATTATATTAAAAAATTATTAATTTATTATAAAAAATTAATATTTAATATATTTATTTTTATAAAACGTTTTTATTAAATATTTAAATAATTTATTAAAAATTATAAAAAAATGGTAAAATATATTATTAAAACTTTAATTTATATTAAAGGTTTAAATAAAAATTATTTAAATTTTTATAAATATTTATTTAAATTTATAAAAACTTTTAATATTTAATTTAAAATATTTAATTAATTTAATTTATTATGTTTATTAAGTAATTTTTAATTTTAAAAGGTTATAATTTTTTATTGTTAAATAATTAATTATAAATTAATTAATAATATAATTAATATTTTTAAAAAAGCGTGGTTTTTTAAAGAATATCTTACGAAGTATTTTTATTAATTATTATCTTTTAAACGGGTAAAATTTTTAACGTTTTAATATAAAAAAATTAACCGTAAATTTTTATAATATTAAAAGAAATGTTAAATTAATCAGCCCCACGTGACTTAAGGATAACTTAAATACTTATAATTTCTTATATCTTTACTCACATATTAAAATTTTATACCTTAAATATATATACATCTTTATTCCTTAATTAAATTATTTATATAATTATAAACGTTTATTTATTTTATAATAATTAAAAGTTTTATTATTTATATTTTATTATTTAAATTAAGGAATATATTTAATTTTAATTACATTAAATAAAAAGGTTTATATAAAATTAAATTTATATTAAATTTACAATATAAAATATTATAAAAAAAGTAATAGCTATTTTTATTAAACCTTTTAAATAATAAAAATAAAATAATTAATTTAAAAGATTTATTAAAAGTAAAAAGTTTTAAAATTAACTTAACCTTAAAAACGTTAATATTAAAAACAAATTTTTTTTATTTTTATTTTTTTATTTAAAAATATTTAACCTAATTAATTATTAAATTAAGAAATTAATAACATAAATAACACATAATATATTATTAAAATTAAAAAAAAATAAAAAATTTTTTAATTATATAATAATTAAAATTATAATTATTATTAAAATTAATTTTATAATTAAAATTAATTGAAAATTTATAAATGATATAGTTATTTATTTAAAAATCTTATAAATATTTAATATATAATAAATGGTTATAAAAAAATTAGGTAAATATATTAAAGTTATAATATTTATGGGATATTATTATATAATTTATATTTTAATAAATATTATTAAAAATATATATTTTATTTTAAAAAAGATGTTAAGTATAAATATATTTTTAAAAGAAATATGGTTTTAATATAAAAAAATTATTATATTTTTTTTAAAGGTTTTTAAAAATTGAGAAGTTTAAATCTTAAAATAGTTTATTATTATAGTAAAAGTTTATTAAACTTATTTATTTAAAACCTTAAATATAAAATATTAATTTAAAAATTTTATAATGGTAATAAAAAATATATTATTAATATAAATTAATGTTATAATAAATCGAAAAAATGATATAATAATTAATTAATCTTTAATCTTTAAAAATATTATGTTAGTGTTACGGTGTTATTTAATTAATAATAAATATCTTTAAAAAAGACTTAATTTTGTTAAAAATTTTTTTAAACCTATTTATTAAAAAGAGGAAAAAAATATAATTAATTTATTTAAAGAGGATAATCTTAAATTTAAGAAATCTTTATAACTTTTTATTAATAAAAAACGTAATTAAAATAATTTAAATAAACATAAAAAGATTAATATTATTATTAATTTATTAATTAAATTCTACTTTAATTAACTTAAAAAGGAATGTAAAACTTATAAAGAGTTTTATACCTTAAAATAATATTTTTATACTTTTTTAAAAAAAATTCTTTATTATTTTAAACCTTATAAAGGTTTAAAAATCTTTATTAAAGTAAATATAAAGAAATTATTAATAGTTGTTAAAATATAAGTTATTAAAAAAAATAAAAAAAAAATCGTTAATAAGATTAATAAAAATTAATTAAGTAAATAAGTTATTAACGTTAATAAATTAAATAATTTTATAATTATTTAATTTTATATAACTTTTTATGTTAATTAATATCTTTTTAAAAATTTGGTTATTTTAAATTTAAGAATTATAATATATATATTTAATAAAATCTTTAAATTTAAAAACTTTAAAATAATTTCTTTTAAAAATTATTTATATATAAATAAAAAGTTTATAATTATATTAAAATATAATAATGTTAATATAAAGATCTTATATAAAAAATTATATATTATATTAAAGTTATTTAATATTATTTTTTATAAAAATTTCGTTTATAACTTAATATTATTAAAAATATTATAAAAATAAAGTTATTAATAAAATAATAAAATTATTTATACTTTTTTAAAATAATTAAATAATATAATTATAAGAAAATTTATTAATTATTTTAATTAATTTGTTTTTAAATATATCCTTTATAAAGTTTTTAAAATTATATTTTTTACTTTACATAACATATTTAATATAATTATTTTATAACCACTTTTTTTAAGTATAATAAGTATTAAATATTTAAAATTAAATTATTTAAACCTTTAAACCTTTAAAAACCTTATAAATATAAGTAAAAGGATAAAGATTAAAGGGTTTATTATAATTAAGTATAAGGTTTATAATATAATTAAAATTAAAAAATAAGTTAATTAATGTTTTAAAAAGTTTAATAAATTTTTTAAGGCTTAATTAACGCTTAATTTTCATTTTATTTTAAATATTAATAATGTTATAAATTTTATATTAATTATAAATAAATAAATAAGTATAATTTTTAATTATTATTTCTTTAATAAAATTGGAAAGATTATTATTTTAACGTTAAAAAATTTAATAAATAAATTAAAAATATAATATAATATTATATTTAAAGTATAAAAATTTAATAAAGAAATTATTAAAATAAAATTAATGGTAAAAGAATATTTTAAAAATTTATATATAAAAGTTAAACCTTTAATTAATTATATGTAAATATAAAATAAAACTATTAAACGTTTAAAAGGTATAATAAAAGATAAGATAAAAGTTATAAAAATTTATTTAAAATTATTTATTTTTTTATGGTTTAAAATATATAAAATAATTATTTACCTATATAATAAGATTTTTTAATATATATATAATTAACGTATATTTTATAATCATTTTTATACTTTTGTTATTATTAATTTAAATATTATAATATATAATTAAAAACCTTAATAAATATATTTAAAAATATATAATTATAAAATATACGCATTAATAAAAAATATTTTTAAAAAGGTAAATTATTTAAAGAAATTAAATCTTAAAACCTAGATAAGTTATTTAATTAATTATATTTTTATAAATATATATTATATTTAAAATTTAATAATTAATATAATTATAAAGATAAAAAATATTATTTTTAATAAAAATGTTTTATTTAATAATAATTTATAAAAGTTAAAAAAAAAGTTATATAATAATTTATTTAAATATATAATTAAAAATTATTATTAAATGTTAAAATTTATTTAAAATTTTTTGTAAAATAAATTTTTAATATTTAAGATAATGGTTAAGATTAAGTAATTAAAGGATATAAATGTGTTAAAACCCATTATTAAGGTTATTAAAAAAAAAGTTATAAAAAAAGTAATATAATAAATACTTGCGTTAAAGATTGATTAACCTTAATATATAATAATTAAATTTATTATAATATTTATTTTAAACCCCTTTCCTTTAATAGTTCTTTTTATAACTATAATATGTATTAAAATATTAAACATTTTTAATATTTTATTATTAAAAAAAAACCAACTTACTTTTTAAACCTAATAAATTATATTTTACATTAATCGGTTAAAAAATAAGAAAAATACTTTTAAAAGATATATAATTAATAAAATAAGAAAATAATAATTTTTTTATAAATAATTTTTTTAAACCGAGAAATAAAAACTAAAAAAAAAAGTAATATTAATAATAAATTAAAATAAATCTTAAATAATATATAAGAAATTCTTACTTAAAATTCTTAAAAGATCTTGTAATATCCGAAAATATTACTTTAAAAAATATTAAAAAAAAGTTAAAAAAATATACTTTAAAAGTTACTATTAAATAAATACTTAAAAAAAGATTTTAAAGTGTAACCTTTATTATAAAAACTAGTAAATATTAAATTATATATAAGTATATATTTATAAAATTAATAAATATAATTATTTTTAAAAATGTAAGATAAGGTTAATAATATAAAGAAATTAATAAGCTTTTAATTTAAAAGTCACGTATACAATTATTTTAACCGAGAGGTTATTTTAAATATTAATGGTTATTATAATTAAATTTAACCTTAAATTAATTTAATATAATGTTATAAATGCCTTTATAAACGTTAAATTTAAGAAAAACTTATTTATGTATATACCTTTAAAATATCAAAAAGAAAGAAAAATATTATTATTATTTAAAATTTTATATAAATTATAAAAATTATCTTTTTTTTAATAAAAAAACTTAACTTAAAACTTTAATAAATTAAAATTTACCTTAATATTATATAAGTTATATATATTTATATAAAAAGGCGTATTATTTTTTATTTATATAAATAATATTATAATTTATTTTTTTATTTTTAAATGTTAATAAATTAAAAAAGTAATTAATAACTTTAAATAAAAATATAAGTTAATAAAAAAAGATAATTTCTAATAGTTTTTTAATATTAAGATAATTTATAAGTAAAAAAAACAATTAATATAATTAAATTAATCTTTATATTTTAATAAAATAATTAACTTTATAAAAAATTCAATTAAAAAGTTTATTATTTTTATATTAAAAAATAAATTATTATTATATAATAAAAAGGCTTTAAACGAGTTTACTTACCGTTATTAATATAAAATAAGCTTTATTTTATATATTATAATAATTACTTAACTTAATATAATTTTCGCTTATTTAAAATTATTAAGATTTAATTATAATTCCAAGTTAATATACCATATAATAGTTAATTAAATAATATAATACCTTATTAAAATAAAATCTTTTACATTATAATTAAAAGGTAATAATATTTTTAAAATAATTAACAATGCCTTATTTACTAATAATATTATTAATTAAAAAAGTTTTTAAATTTATATAATAAAGTTATTTAAAAGAATAATAAGTTAAAGAATTAATAAATAAAATATAATAACTATGTTTATAATTAAAGTTAAATTATTAATTTTAATTAATATAATAAAAAAGGCTATATTTATTATTAAGTTTATATAAAAATTAAAAATTAAATTAAATAATTTTATTATTTTTATTAATTATAATAATAAATAAATTATTAAGTTAATAAATAAAAATATTAAAA
>NW_025954051.1:0-8913 GCF_022497035.1 Daldinia vernicosa | reverse complement strand
AATAATAATATAATAAAAAAATATTATTTAAAAAAAATTATAATTAACATTTAAAATATAATAAATATTATTTTATTTTATTTAAACGTTTATAAAATTTAAAATTTGAAAAATATAACGTTTATTTTAAAATATTAATTTAATAAAATAAATAAATTAATTATATATATATTTAACGCTTTTTACGCCGGGATTAAATAAGAAAAACTAAAGTTTTAATATAATAAACAATTTTATATATTATATAATATTTAATTTAAATTTATATTTACTTATTTTATTTAAATAATATTTAATAATTAACTATTTTATATTTTTAATTTTAAATAATTTTAAAATTAAAAAATATATATTTAAGAAAATAATTTAATAGCCGAAATATATAAATACATTATTTAATATATATTTAAAATTATTAATATTTTATTAATTTTATTTTAATAAAAAAAAAAAAATAAAAATATCTTAAATATTATTAAAAATATTATATTTTTTATTAATTATAATAATTATATAGAAAATCCTTATAATTAATTTTATTTTATTAATTGTAAAAAAATGGTGTATTAAAGTAATAAAGAAAAAGGATTAAATAAAGATTATAATAATAATACCTTAAAAGGTTATAAAAAAACTTATTTAAATAATAAATTTTTAACTCTTTTATTAAACCGTTCCGTTATAATTTTAATAAATAATATTTATAATAATAATAATAATAATTTAAAAAATAAAAAAGAACTTATTAACGATATAATAAAAAAATTTTTTAATAATATTAAAAAAATAAAACTTTAAAATGATTTAAATTTTTAATATATATTTAATAAAGATTAAATTTATTATAAAGTGTTTATATTATAAAACGTTTATTTATTATTACATTTTTTTTCTTATATATAAATTAAATATTTTTAATAAATTTTACCTTTTTTTTTTTTTTCTTTTTTCCTTTTTTTACTTATAATAAACTATATATTAAAAAATTAATATAAGTTATATATTTTAAAAAATAATTAATAAATTATATATTTTAAAAATAATATTTTTTACGAGGAAAAATTTTTTTAACCTTTTTTTTTTTTTTTTTTCTTTTTAAAAATAAAAATTTAACATTATAAATTTTCTAATATCTTTTTAAAAATATGGAAGGTTAAAATATTAGAAAACTTATAATATTAAGCCGGAATTAAAGAATTAAAAAGAAAAAAAAAAAAAAAGGTTAAAAAAATTTTAAAATTTATATAATTTAAAAAATATTTTTTTATTTATATAAATAATAATTTTTTAAATTTTTATAAAATTTTTTTAATTAATAAATTATTTTTTAATATTAAAATTTATTTATAAAATTATAAAAAAATTTTTAATTTATATAATATTTTTAATTATTTTTAAATTATTTTTAATTATTTAAAAAAATTTTAATTAAATTAATTATTATTTATTAATAAATAAAGTTTAACGTTAAAACTTTTAAAATTAAAAAAAAGTGTGTTATAATAATAAAAGAAAAAAGTGTTTATTTATAATATATTTTTTAAAATTTAAATACGTTATTTTTAAAAAAGATAATGCTTATATATAAACGTATATAAATTATATAAACTACCATATAATTAACATATATTTAATACGTAATTAACGTATAATTACACTTTTAATATTAATAAATTTTTTTTTTATAATTATATTATATAATTAATATACATATTTACGTTATTAACATTTAACTTACTTTTAAATAAAATAATTATAATAAAATTAATGTTATAAACTTTTTTTATTTATTTAAATAAAATTATTTATAATATATTTTATTATTTTTATTTATATATATTTAATAATATTACGTTATTTTTTATTATATTATAACTTATTAAACATATAATAAAAACTTCCCGCCTTTTTTTACTTTTTTTTTTTTATAATAATTTATCTTTTTTTACTTTTATAATATACTTTTTTTTTATTAAAATATACTTATTTTTAATAATATTAAATAACTTATTAATAATAACATTACGTTATTTATTACGTTTATTATAATCTTTTAAACCGTACGTTATTAACGTTATTATTACACGTTAATTATTTAAAAGCTTAAATTTAAAGATTTTTTTTATTTTAATTTATTAAATAAGTTTTTTTTTATAATTATAATATGGTTTTTATTAATTAAAATAAATCTTTTTATAAAATACGTTTAATACGTTATTAATTATAAAACTTACCTTTTAATACCTTTAAAATATTAATATATTATTATTATTATTAAATTTATTATACGTTTTAATCTTAAAACTTATTTAATAAATTTAAAATAATTATTCTTTTTTATAATATAAATATTAATAAAATAATAAAAAAAATATAATAATTAACATTTAACGTAATTTTTAACAAATATTATAAGAAATAAAAAATATAATAATAATAAATATTAAACGCGTTATAAAATTCTTTTAATTAAAAGAAGTTAATTATAAAAAAAAATTAATTTTAATTATAAAAGGTATTAACGTACGTTTTTAAATATTTAATAAGATTTTTAACACGCGTTTTTATAAGTTTAAAAAACTTTTTAATACACGTTTTTATAAACTTAAAAAATTTTTTATTTAAATCTTTTAAATATACGTAATTGTTATTATTATAAATTAAATTCTTGTTATTAAAATAATTACATTAACGAAATAAATATGTTTAAAAAATATAAAATTAAAAACCGTTTTTTTCGTATTTTTTTTTAAATTTAATAAATAATTTTATTTAATTATTAAAAAGTTTAAATTTTAATAAAAAATTTAAATTAATAAAAAATTTTATTTTTATTTTATTTAATAATATTAAAGATAATAATGGTTTATTAAAATAATTATATAATTGTTATATTATTAATATTCTTTTTTTATTTTATTTAATTTTTTTTAACTTAACTTTATAATTTTATAATAAAATAATTAATATTAATAAATGTTTATAATACTTTATTTAAATTAAATTTTATTATTAAATTTATAAGGTTATTTTTATTATATATTTATTATATATTTTATATTTTATATTATTTATATAATTATTATAATAATATAATATTAATTATTAACTTTTTCTTTTTAATTATTTTTAATTTTATAAGGTATTTATATAATAAAAATAAATTAATATAAATTATTATTAAAGTTAATAATAATTTAAGTTTAAATATAATAAAAGATATTATAATTATAATTACGTAATTAATATTTACTTTATATATTATAACGTAAATCTTATTTATTAAAACGTTTTTAATAATTTGTTTCGATTTTATTAAATTTTAATAAATAAAGTTTTTTTACATTTTAAATAAGTTATTTATAATTTTTTTATTTATAAAAAATATTAAATATTTTATTTATAAGTTTAAATCTTTATTATTTATAAATAAATTATTTATAAAAATAAAGACTTTAATTTATTTAAAGTTAATTACGCGGTAATAAATACTATAATTAACGTTATTTATTTACCATTTAAGTTATTTATTAAACTTTTTAATTATTTTTTTATTTAATTTAAAATATTATATTATTTTAATAATATTAAAAATAATTTCCAATTAATAAATAAACATAATATATACACTTTATATTTTTTATTAAATATATTATTAAATAATATCCTTAATATTTAATTTAATAAATTTTAAGTTTTTACTTTAACTTTTTTAATTTAAATAAATATTTTCATCTTTTTTAAAGGTAATTATATATTTATTAAAAGTTAAAAGTGATTTAATAATAAAGTAAATTTTAAATTTTATTATAAAACTTACTTTTTTAAATTTATTTTATTTCTTTTAATTAAAGTATTTATTAAATAAATCGATTATATTATTTATTTATATTTTAATAAAGTTAAAATTATTGTTTTTTTTTAAAATAAAGAAATATAAGTTATATGTAAATATAATTATTCTTAACTTTTTTTTATAATATTTAAAGTACGTTATATATTAATATGTATTTATTTTCGTTATTTTATAAAAAAATTTAATAATTATTATAATTATTTTTTCGGGATAAAAGTATTTAATTTAAAAGGGTAGTTTTATTAAAATATTACAATTTAAATTTATTTTTAATTATATATATATTTAAATAATATTTTAAATTTAAAGCATTATTTTTTTTTTTATTAAAGTAAATGTAAAAATAAAAAGTGTTTATTAATTAAATCTTTAAATTATAAGTAATTATATTAATATAAAGGCTTTTTTAATATCATTATAATTTTATATAATAAATTATAATTTTTTATAAAAATAATTTATTATTTTATTTTTAATTTTATAAATAATTTTTAAGTTAAAAAGTTTAAATTTATTATATTTTTATTTATTATATTTTTTAAATTTAAAGATTTTTTTTTTAATTAAAGTTTAAATTTCTTTAATATTTAATACTTTAAAAGATATTCCCGGCGTTATAATTTTTCTTTTATTATAAAGTTTAATAATAAGTTTTATATCGTTTTATTTTTTTTATAAAAAATATACGGTATAAAGTTTTAATTTATTTTTATTATTTAATAACCGTTTTTATTTTTTTAATAACGTAAGTAAGTTTTTAATTAAAGGTATATATAAATTATTATCGTTTTTATTACTTTTATTGTTTTTTTTAAGTTTTAAAGTATTAAATACTTACGTTATTTCGTTATAAAAGTATAATTTAACCATTATTATACGAAATTTTATTTTACGATTATTAACTTATATTATGTAAATCTCGCTTTTTTAATTATTAACTTATAAGGTTTTATCCATTTTCCAGGTTTTTAATAAACTTGTACTTTTAATTAAAAAGGTAAGTTAAAAATATTTAAAGTATTTAACCCGTTTTTTATCGCTAACGCGTTAACGACTTGGCGTTTTACGTGTAATTTTTTAACTTTAACTATTACTTTACGGATTATTACGTCTTGTTACGTAATCGAAGGCGTAAGCGCCGAACTATTCGTAAGTTTAAGGTAGGCTTTAAATATTAATAAAGTAAAAATTAAACCGTTTGGCCTTATTATGTTATTAACGGCTTTTATAACTATTTAAAAAGTGTTTATATCCGGGACATTATTACTACATAAATTAATAATAATCACTTTAAATGCACGTTAAAAAAATTTATAATAACGTTTCATTTATCCGATTAAATTATAAACCTTTATTAAAACTTTTTTAACATTAATAAATAACGTTTTTACCGTAATTATAAATTCATTACTAATAAAGTTTTTCCCGGTATCGTAAATAATAAAGTTAAAAGGTTTTAAGTAAATATTTATTTACATTATTTTTAAAATATTTTAAATATGTTTAATAATCATATTTTTTAAAAATTTAATTATTTAAAACTTAATTACTTTATTAATAATATATAAAACAAGCCTACTTTTTAAATACATTACGTTAATATAAATATTATAATTAAAGTTAATATCGTTTTTAATAATAAATTTAAACTTACTTAACGTTAAACCATATAATTAATATTAATAATAATATTAATTAATTTTTTAAATAATATTTTAATTTATATTATTATATTTTACTTTAATAAAAACGCGGTAAAATTACTTTATTATTAAATAATTAAATTATCGGTAAATTTATTTAAATTCCATTTTTATAAAGTAAAAATACGTAACGGTTTTTTTATAATTACATAAAAAAAACCATAAGTATTTTTATTTTTTTATTATTAAATATTTCTTTTTATTATATATTAACACGTTTTTTATGTTATTAAAGAAAATGTTATATGTATTTATATTATAAATATAAAAAAAAAAAAGTATATTCGATTATATAATTTTAAATAAAATATTATTAAATGAAGTAAAAACCTTTATAATTTTAATATTTTAAAATTATACGTTATTATTAAAACGTACCGCGTATTTACCAACCGTAAATATATTTAAAATAATTTATAAATATATTTTTTATAATGTATTAAATTAAAGTTTACCGTTTATTAATATATTTACCGTTTTAATATCCGATATAATGTTTTAAAATTTATAAACGTAACGATTTTTTAAGTAAAATACCGTATTTTTATTTACGTTATTTTTTTAAAATTTATAATTTTAATTTTTAAATATATCTATAAAAATAATTAAATAAAATACGGTTTAATTAATTAATATAATAATAACTTATAAACCGTTTATTAATTTATAAACCGTATAATATTAAAATAATATTTATAAGGTAAATATAATTACGTTATTTTTTTATTATATAAATTAAAAATTAAAATTATTAAAATTGTTATTTTTATTTAATTTAAATTATTTACTTCCCGGGTCAACGTTTTTATACTTAAATAAAAATGCCGTATAATTATTATTACTTTTTTTTTTACTTATATTTTAAACATATTATCGTTATTAATTACATCGTTTAATTTATTTTAACTTTTTATACTTAATAAATTAATAACTTAATTTATTATATATAAAGTATTTTTATTTATTTTTATTACTTTTATTTTTATCCTTTTTTTTTTTAAAAAAAATTTAACTTTAATTTTAATTAAAAAATTTTTAATAAATTTAATTAATATAAAACGTTTAATCGAGGTTATCGTTACGTTAATATTGGTTTTTATAATAAATATATATCTTTATAATATTTCTTAAATTTAAATAAACGTTATTAAATATAAATATTAATCGTAATATTATTAAAATAAAAGCGTAATATTTTTACACCGTTACGATCATTTTTTTTTTAAAGTTTACATTTTTTAAGTAATTAATCGATAATTTCTTATAAATGCGTTACATTTATGCGATTAAAAGCTTAAAGCATGTAAAAAAGTTATTATTAAAATTTTATTTAATGGTTTTTAAAATGTTAATATTTTACCATTTTTACATATACATTTATTAATTTTTAATAATGTAAAAAAAGCTTTTAATACGTAATATTATTTTAAAAAAAGTGAAATTTTATTTAATTAAATAATCGTAATAATATTATTAAATACAACTTATAAATATAATTAAATAAACTTTATAATAATTAATAAATTATATATTCGCTTTTTTATATAAATCTTTAAAAACTTTAATCTTTTCGTTTAAAATATTATATTTATTACTTAAAAATTTCTATTTTTTATTATATATTTTTATAAAGTTAATAAATATTTACGATAAAGTTTTTAAAAAGTTATAATTATAATTAAATAACTTTTATTTAAAATTAAAGTAATTAATTTTTAATTCGTATTTTTCTTTAAAAAGTACGTTTTTAAATAACCGTATCTTAAATGGTAATTATAAATTTAAGGTTTAAATTAATCGTTATAATAATTTATTTTAAAATTATTACGTAATATTTATATTTAAAAACGCTTTAATTTTTACCTTTAAAACGTTATTATTATATTATTATAATAAAGTTTATTTAAATTTAAATATGTTTATTATATTTAAAATAATATTACGTATAATTTTATCGTATTTAAAATTATTTTTTAATATAAAAATATAACGTAACGTTTTTTCTTTTATTATTATTTTATTTATAAAATAATAAGGAAATTTAATTACGTTTAATATTTTAATTAAACGTTTATAATAAGTTTTTTTTTAATTATATACATTATAATCGAAGATAAAATTAATAAGAATAAATATTAATTTTTTAATAATTTAATTAAAGGTATTAAAAGTTTACCTTTTAAAATTATCCTTAAAACGTTTTTATAATTTTTTATTATAAAGTATATTTTTATAAAGTAAAAAGGTTTTTATAACGTAAGTGTTAAATTAATCTTAAATTAATGTGTTATTTTTTAAATTTAAATTTTTTTTTAAATAATTTAAATTAATAAATTTATTAAAACGATTTATAATTATAAATTAAATATAAATTAAAATAATAAATAAGATAAAAGTTTTTTTTATAATTTAATATATTAAATAAGTCGAAAATAAATATATATAATTATAATAAAATAAAAATTTTTATTAATTAATATTTTAATATATATAAAATAAAGATTTTTTAAAAATAATAAAAGTAAAGAATAAATGGAGAAAAAAATTAAATAAATGAATAAAAATAAATAAAAGTAAGTAAAAAGTGGTATTTTTACGAGATAATTATATGGTAGTTATTAAAGAATGTTTTTTTACGTGATAAACGTAAAAATTCGTTAAAAAAGGTTAAAAGTAAAGAAAAATTATTTTTATTTATTTATTTACTTTTAACTTACTTTTATATAAAATTTAATTAATATAAATCTTATACTTATAACATTATTAAAATGTTAAAATTATAAAATTTATCTTTTTTTATCCGAAAAGTTAAAAGTTATATAAGGTTAAAATATTATTTATTTATTTAAACGTCGTATTTTTTACTTTAACTTTTCCTTTTAAATAAATTCCTTGTTAATTTATAATTAATTTATTAATTAACTATTAATTAATATCGGTAAATAAAGTTTAACGTTAAAACTTTTAAAGTTAAAAAAAAGTATGCCGTAATAATAAAAAAAAAGAATATTTATTTATAATATATTTTTTAAAATTTAAATACGTTATTTTTAAAAAAAACAACGTTTATATATAAACGTATATAAGTTACGTAAATTACCACATGATTAACACGTGTTTAATGCGTAATTAACGCATAACTACGTTTTTAACATTATTTAAAATTATTTTATTATTAATAATATATTTTTTATTAATAATAATAATTTAATTTATTTTTTATTAATATAATAAATTATATTTTTTATAATATATTATATATATAATTAAAATAATAAATATTATATATTTATTTATTAATTATTTATATAATATTTATTATTTATTTTATTATTTATTTTATTAATATTTTAT
>NW_025954050.1:0-8921 GCF_022497035.1 Daldinia vernicosa | reverse complement strand
TAAATATTATATAAAATAATTATAAAAAATATAAAAATATTATTATAAACTTTATAAAACAAAATTATTAATATATAAAATATATAAAATATAATTAAAAAAAATTAAAAAAAATAAAATATTAAATAAATTTTTCTTAAAAAAATTATATAATATTTTTAATAAATTATAAAAGATTTAAAAATTTAAATTTAAAATTTATTTAAAATAAAAATGAATATTAAATTTAATATTAAATTTAAATAAAAATAATAATTATAAATAATTAATAAAATATTTTAATAATTAATAAATATATATATAATAAAAAGTTTTTAATTTTTATAAAATTAAAGGTTTATTTTATATAAATATATTAAATAAAATATTATAAATAAATTAAATATAATAATTTAATTATTTTTATAATAATTTTATATATATTTTATAAAAGATTATATTATTTTAAAATTTTAAGTTTAAAGTTTTATATATAATAAAATTATATTATTAATAATATTATTTAATAAAATTATAAAATAATATTAAAAATTATAAAATTTTAAAATATTATATAATATTATTTATTATAATGAATAATAGTTAAAAAGTTATTTAAATTTTAAATAAATTAATTAATATAATAAATAAAATAATAATAAAAAAACCAATAAAATATTAAATTAATTAAATTTAAAATTATATAAAAGTTTAAACAATTTAATATTAAAAAAGTTTAAATATTATAATGAATTAATTTAAAAATATAATAAATAAATTAATAAAAAATAATATATAAAATAATATATATAATAAAAAAAAGAATTAAAATTAAAAGAAAATAAACTTAATTAATTATTATAATAATAATAAATAGTTTATTTATATTATCATTTATAATAAAAAGTTTTTTATTTTATAATTATAATTTAATTTTTAAAAAATTAATAAAAGAAAAAATAATGTAATATTTAAAGAATTAAATATTTAAAAAATAGTATAATTAAAAATAATTATTTTCTTAATTTAATTAATAATAATTCCTTTAAATTAATATTTTTATATAATAATAATAATTTATTTTTAATTAATATAATTATAAAGAAAAACGTAAATAATAATTTATAATAAAATTAATTTAATTTTATATTAAATAAGGAAAATTATTTAACAAGCACTTTTAATTAAATAATATATTAAAATAATTTAATGTTTATTTTAAAATTAATTAAATATAAAAAAAGTATAAATTTATTTTATTAAAATAAATTAAAAATTGTTTATATTATTATAAAAATTAATAATAAAAACGGTTAAAGTTAATTATAAATGTTAAAAATAAAATAAAAATGTTAAATATTTTAATTAAATCTTAATCATTAATAAATAAAATATATTAAAATAAATTTTAAAAAGATTTTATAAAAATAAAATATAATAATAAAACTTTTTTTATTTTTAAATTTAAATAAAAATTATAAATATAATAATATAAAAATCTTAAGTTATTTATAAATTAAAAATAATTAATTATTATATATTTTATAACGTATAAATGTATATATTTTTAAATAAATTAAATTTTCATTTAAGTTTTATAAAAATTTCGATATATTTATTAATTTTTTAATTAAAAATTTAATAATAATTTTAAATATAAGATAAAAATTAAAACTTTTATAAATATATATAATTTATATAAAAAAATTATAATTACGATAAAAGAAATTATAATTAAAATAATAATAATAATAATAATAATAATAATAATAATAATAATAATAATAATAATAATAATAATTATAATAAAATTATTAATAATAAATTTAATTAATATTATAAATTTAATTAATATTATAAATTTAATTTATATTATTATAATTATAAAAAATATAATTATTTTATAAAAAACTATTTAAAATTTAAAAAAAAAAAAATAAAAATAAATAAAATTATACATTTTATAATTAAAATTTTTAAATTTTATAATTAAAATTTTAATAATAATTAATTATAAATTATTAAATTTAAATTATTAAAAGGATTATTTTATAAATTTTATATAATTTCTTTTATAATTTATATTTAATTTAATAAAATAAAAAAATTAATAAAATATTACGAAAAAGAAAATATAATAAAAAAGATTTTATTTAAAATAACATTAATCGTGTAATATACTTATTATTACCTGTGTAATAAAACGGGGTACGTACCGGGTAATTTAAAATTGCTTTTTATAATTAACCTTTAATAACTTTATAAATTTTAATCGAATTTATTTATAATTTAAACCATAATTTAAATAAGAAAATCAATAAAATTATAATTTAAAATGTACATGATTTAAATTAATATTAGTTTAAATGCGGTTAAAAATATGAATTTTAATTATAATAGCTATTTTAAGGCTTTTTTTAATGGCTTTTATCCCTTATAATCTTTACATTTTTTACCTTTAATAACTTTATAAATATAATTTAAAAAAATTTCGAAAAAGTCTTAATATTTAAATAATTAAATAAGTAATATTATATAAAAAAAGCTTAAAATTTTATCGATTTATTTCGTAAAAATACGACTATTTTTATATAATAAGTTAAAATAAATTAATAAGTATTAATAAAAAAGTTATTATATATATATAAATACTTATTCTTTAAATATTTTAACTAATCCGGGGTTAAATCACATGCACACTAAACCGTAATTTTCGTTATTTTCTTATTTAAATTATGATATAATTTATTAAAGATTTCGATAAGGATTCGTAAAGTTATTAAGGTAAATGTTAAAAAGGGATAAAAAAAAGCCAGGTACGTACCGTAAATATTATATAGGTGGTAATGGGCATATTACACGATTAATTTATCTTAGTGTATATTAAACTACAGTTTATTAAAGCGCGGGGGCTGCGCCCGCTTACGCCTCCGGCATTACACAACATATAGCCCGTGTGTTTATATTTATGGGTTTTAAGTAAGCTTTTTAATAAACTATAATTTAAGGTTAACTTAAGCCCGAGTTCACGTTATAATAAGATTTTAATAATAGAATTTAAGCCTTATATTTATAAAAATTTAATATAATATTATAATATATAAAATAACTTTAATTTAAATAATTTAAAATTAATAATATATTAAATTTATTTATTTAAATTTTTTATATATCCATATAACGTTACGTTATTATATCGTAATTTTAAATATTAAAACTACTTTATAATAAATAATATTATTACCATTATAACCATTAATAATATAATTAATAACACGTATAAATAAAATAAAATACGTTATATTTTATTTAATATAATAATTTTAACCCTCTCGTTTTTTTTATATATTTTTATAACATTACGTTATAATATCGTAAGTTTTAACGTATAAATATATTACATTAATATTTATACTTATAATAATAACACCTATAATAACAGTTACAATTAAATATAAAATAATTTATTTTATAATTAAAAACAATAATATTATTACTTAAACTTTCCCGTTTATTTTTATACTTATATAACTTTATTACGTGTTATAATTAATACGTTATAACCGGTATTATAATCGGGATTATAACCGTTATTATAACTATTATTACAACCGATATTATAATTATTTTTAATACTTTAAAAGATTTAAAATATAAAAGATTTAATTATAAAATTAATATAATTATATAATTAATTAATATTTATTATAAAAACGCGTTAACGTTATTATTTTTAATAATTTTATTAATTAATTAACTGTTACGATTATTATTATAACTTAAATTATAACCGGTATTATAACCGATGTTACAACCGGTATTATAACCGTTATAACTATATTTAATACTTTTAAAAAACTTAAAACATATAAATTAATTAATAAATTTAATAATAAAATTAATACAATTATATATAATTATCATTTATTATAAAAATATATTAACGTTATTATTTTTTTAATAATTTTATTAATTAAATAACGTTAATATTATCCCACCGCAAGTTGATTTTTTAAAAAACACGTATTTAAGATAACTTTAAATTAAAGGTAAAATATTTTAAAAAGAAAGTTTTACAAGTTATAATTAATTAAAGAGTAATGTAATTATAAAAGGTACATCCCTTTAAATTAAATATTAAACCTCGGTTTAAAGTCATTTAAAATAACGATTAATGTTACTTTTTATTTATTATTATTAATAAAATAATTAATAAAGAAATTTAATTTTTAAAAATAATAAAAGTTTATAAAAAATTTAAAATTAATGATTTTATTATTTATTATTTATAAATATTTTACAAAAATAAATAAAAAAAATTATTAAATTTACGTTAACACGTATATATAATTAATAATTAATTAAGCCTTAACTTTTTAACTTACATAAATCTTTTTAATAAATGATATTCATTAAAAGATTATTTTAATATAATAAATTTATAGTCATTTTTTAAAAAGCCCATTAAAAATAAATTATTATTTAATATAAAATTTATATTTATTATTAAAATAAAAATAAAATATATTATAATAAAAGAAATGGGGAAAATATGGTATATATTTATAAATAATAAATATAATTATTTTATTATTATTTTAAATAATATATTATATATTAAAAATTTATTTATTAAAATCTTTTTTAATAAATTATTTTATTATTATAATAAATATATAAAAAAAATTTAAAGATTTATAAAATAAAATAATTATTTTATTTAATATAAAAAAAGGTCTTTTATTATAATAATAAAATATATATAAATTTAAAATATTAATATTTTAAAAATTAATATATAATTAATAATAATTTTAATTAAAATTATTATAATAAAAAATTAATAAAATTTATAAAATAATAAAAAATATATTTATTAAGATAATTATTATTAATATATCTTTGTTTTATTATTAAAGGTTTATTAATATATTTTATATAAAAGATATATTTTTATTAATTATTTTTAATTAAGTTAACTTTATTATATTTTAATATATTAACTATTATAATTTATTTAATTTAATGATGTAATATATAAAATTTATATTATTATTTTTATTTTAATTAAAGATTTTAAATAATATATATTTCGATTATATGTATACGTTATTTCGAAAATTATTTAAATATATAATTAATTTAATGTAACGTGTAATTACGCGAAAAAGTATTACGTAATTTTCTTAAAAGCCTTTTTTAAAACCTTATTTAATTATACTTATAATCTATAATATTAATTAATATACCGTAATTAATTTAATAATGTAATATATAAGTTTTATATTATTAAAATTACTTTAATTAAAGTTTTTTAATAATATTTATATCGATTTAATGTAAGTTTTAAGTGTAAAATTATTCGAATATATGTGGTAATAATGGTGGTAACGGCTTTTAAAAAGATTACGTAATACCTTTTTACGCGGTTATATTTATATTAAATTAAATATATATATACTTAAATAACTTTTTAAATAACATATATATTTAATTAAAATTTATATTATTAAAAAACTTTTATTAAAGCGAAATTAATAATAAAAATCTTATATATTAAATTTTTAAATTAAGGGTTTAAAGAGCGTATAATGGTTAATATAATAGGTTAATAAAATGAGAGTTAAAAATGGATAAAATGTATTTAAATATATTAAATATATTAATAAACTTCGATAATAAAAAAAAGGTATATTAATAACAATTGTTTTTATTAATATTATAAAAATTATAATAAATAAGATAATATAAAAATTTATTTTATAATATTAAAAAATTTATTATTTTAATATATAATAATTAATTTAAATTTTTTAAATAAATATATTTTTTATTTTTTATATAATTAAATTAAAATATAAAAAATAAAATTAATAAATTTTTTTTAAAAAAATAAATATATTAATTAAAGTTTTTAATATAATTTAAATATTATAAATATTAAATTAATAAAAAAATATCTTTTTATAATTATAAAAAATAAAATTTAATATAAAAAAATATAAAATATATAAATAAAAAAATAATATATAATACATTTTTAAATTTATAATTAAAAAAATATAATAAGTTTTAATAACGTTATTTTTTAATAAAATTAATAAAAATTAAAAAATATAAATTTAATATAAATTAATTTAAAATCTTTTATAAAAAAATAATATTAATTTTATTATATTTATTTTTTAAAATTAATATTAAAATAGTATATTTAAAAAAATATATATAAATATTTTAAATAATAATAAAATTAATTTTTATTTAAATAAAAATATTTTTTTATTTTTAATTATAAATTATATAAAATATTATTTTAATAATTTTAATTTTAATAAAAATTATAAATTTAATATAATTAATATAAAAATTATAAATTTAAAATATATTATATATATTAATAAAAGTTAATAAGTTAAAATTAAATAATTAAAAAGTAAAAATATTAAAAACGTTTTAATAAAATATATAAAAAAATATAATTATATAATATAATTATTAAAAAGAATTAATTATTTAATATAATTATTAAAAAAGTTTAATTATATAAAATATTATATATTATATTTTATAAAAGAGCAATACTAGTTGCGTAGTATGCCCATTGCTACGTGCGCAGTATACGGGGTATTTAAGCGGTACGTACCCGAGGACTACCTACCCCTTTTCAACACTTTCTTTAACAACTTTACGAATACTGGTCCAATTCTTTTCAAAAAAACATAATTAATTATATAAGAAAATCAGCGAAATTACGGTCCAGGTTGCACGTGATTCGGCCCCGGATTGGCTAAGCTATAGGAATAGTAAGCATTTATGTATACAAAGTGACTTTTTTACTAGTATCTACTAGTTTATTTTAGCTTATTATATAGAAACAGCCGTATCTTTACGAAATAAATCGCAAAAAATCAGGGGTTTTTTCTATAATATTGGCTATTTAATTCTTTAAATATTAAAACTTTTTTGGAATTTATCCGGGCTATATTCGTAAAGTTATTAAGGGTGAAAGGTGAGGGGGTTACAGGGGATAAAGGCCACTAAAAAGAGCCTTGAAACAGCCACTATAGTCAAAATTCATACTTTCATCCGCATCCGGGTCAATATTGGCCTGAATCACGTACACCCGGGATCATGATTTTTGTTATTTTCTTACCTAAATTATGGTATAAATCATATTAAATTCGAGGTAATATTCGTAAAGTTATTAAGGTAAACGTTAAAAGGGATGCGGGGAGCGATTTAAAGCTACCCGGTACGTACCACTTTATACTGCGCACGCAGCAATGGGCACACTGCGCAACTAGTGTTGCTCTTATAAAAATATAAATAATTTTAATAATATTTTTAATTTTAAAAATATTATATAATAATTTTATAAATATATATAAAAACATTAATATTATAAAAATAAAATTAAAATTTATATTTATAATAAAAATTTAAATAATATAAATAAAAATGATATAAATTTAAAAAAAAACGATAATTAAATGTAAAAAAAATTATTTTAAAAAATAAAAATATTTAATATTTATTATAATAAAGTTTTTAAAATATTAAAAAGTTATTTTTAAAATAATTTAAATAATAAATTAAATAAATATTTTAATATAATATATATATATATATATAATTTATAAATAATATTAATTATATAATATATTTATTATTACTTATATAATAAAATAAAATATATATTTTTTTTTTAATTTTTTTTATATTTATTTTAATAATTTTATAAATCTTTATTTAAATTATATATATTTTATATTAAAATTTAAATAAAGAAATTAATAAAATCACGGTATAAAATATATGTAATTTAACTTTAAATTAATTAAAATATTAAAAAAATAAGCATTTATATATATAAAATAACTTTTTTATTAATATTTATAATATTTATTAATTTATTTTAATTTATTATATAAAAATAATTATATTTTTATAAAATAAATTATTAAAAGTCCCGTTCTTTTTTTATAAATAAACTATTAAATCAATAATATTTTACCATTCTTTTTAAATTATTTGAAATTATATATATAAAATTATTAAAAATTAAAGGTATTTAAATTATAAAAGATAAATATTAAAATTTAAGAAAACGCATGCACTCGTAAACTCGCGTAAGCGTTTTCACGTGCTCGTAAGCTCGCACGTAAAAATCCGTCGGAAATATTAAATCTCTTATTAATTTTTTTATTATTTATTAATAAATTATTTATTAATTATTTATCATTTTTTTATTATTTCTTTATTATTTCCTTATTAATTTTACATAATAATTTTTAAAAGTTTTAACGTAAAAAATGTTTTTAATAAATTAAAAAAAACCTTAAAATAATAATTATAATTAAAGTTTATATTTTTAACCGTAATAAAGTTAATATTAGTTTAAATTACTTACACTTTAAATTGAAATTTTATTAATTTTTTATTAAACTTATAATATAATTTATATATAATTTAAATTAAAATTTATAAAATTATTAAAAGTTAAATATAAAAAATAATTTTAATTTATTTAAAATTATATTTTATATATTATATAAATAATAATAAATATATTATATAATTAATATTATTTTAATTTATATAAAATATTTATAATAATTTAAATTTAAAATAAAATAATAAAAAATAATAATATATATTTAATTTAATATTAAATTATTATAAAATTCTTTTTATTTTATATAATATAAATTTAATAATAAATAAAATTATAAATAATAATAAATAAAATAAAAAATTTATAACTATTTTTATTAAAATATATTTAAATTTAAAAATTATAATAAAATAATTTATAAAAAACTTATAAAAAAAATAAATATTTAAAAGAAATTTTTTTTTATAAAAAATTTATAAAATTATAAAATATAAAATTTACATTATTATAAAAAGTTTATATAATGAAAAAATATTAATTATAATAA
>NW_025954049.1:0-9407 GCF_022497035.1 Daldinia vernicosa | reverse complement strand
ATAATATATAAAATTAATTATTTATTTAAATATATAATATTAATAATTATTTTATAATTAAAATTTATATTTAAATTTTTTAAAATAAATTTAAACATTTAAAAAGTTTTACTTTTAATTTAATAATGATAATAAAATTTATTAATTTCTTTAATATTAATAATATTAATATTATAATTAATTTTATTAAAAGAATTATATAATTTCTTAATTAATAAATAATTAAAACAGTTATAAAATTATTATAAATTTATTTTTATAAAATAAATAACGTTTTTAAATTAAAATTATAAATATTTTTATTTTTTTATAATATTAATTATTATATTATTTTTATTTATTAATTAATTCATAATATTATTAAAATATATATTTAATTAATTTATATTTTTAAATGAAAAAAGAATAAAATATTTATTTTAATAATTATTATTAACACACTTTTATTTTATTATCGGAACTTTTTAATATATTTAATATATTTAAATATATTCCTTTTATTTTTAACTTTTATTATATTAATTAATATTAATTATTATATACTTTTTAATTTAATAATTTATTAAATAAATTTTATATTATTAATTTTATTTTAATTAAAATTTTGTAATAATATGAATTTTAATTAAATATATATATTATTTTCAAAATTATTTAAATTAAATATATATATTATTTTAAAAATCTTTTAAATTAAAATATATATTTAATTTAACTTAAATATAACCGCGCGAAAAAATATCATATAGGTTTTTTAAAAATAACCATTATTATATATATTTAAATAATTCTTAAAATAATGTATATATTTAATTAAGATTTATATTATTAAAAAGTTTTAATTAAAGTAAAATTAATAATATAAATTTTATATATTATATTATTTAATTAATAAAATTATAATAATTAATATATTTAATAAGGTTTTACGAAAGATTTTTTTATAATTATATGTTATGTTAAATTAATTATATTAAATTAAAGGAATTTAAGATTGCAATAATGTTTTTTTATTAAAATTATGTATGTATTTAAGGTTATGGAGATTTTTGTATTTATATGGTTACTTTATTATTATAATAAAATATATATTATTTATTATAATTTCTTAAATATATATATAAATATTATTTAAGTAAATGCGTTTTATACGCCTTTATAAACATATTATAAAACTATTTCTAATCTTTTATACTTAATAATTTTATAAATTTATAATATTTACTTTTATTTAAAAATTTAATAAATTTATTAGTAAAATTTTCTTTACTATTTATATATTATATTATAATATAGCCATTTTCTATTTTTTATTATATATAATAATAATTTTTTTTAATATGTTATTTTTAATAATTTATTATTAATTTTTATAACTATATAATAACTATTATATTATTATATAATAATATAATTAATTTGTTAAATATATAATTTAATTTCTTTAAAAAATTACGTATTTATATTATATTTACGGTAATAGCAATAAATATAATATATTTAACTTTATTTAAACTTTTTACCATAATTGCTTATAATTTTAATAGTTATAATATAAATGTTTCGATTATAAAAAATATATAATTAATAATTAATTTTTTAATAATTAAGTTTAAAATATAATTTACATTTATTATATTATATAATTCAATTTTATTAAATTTATAATATAAATAATTTTTGTAAAATATTTAATATTTTATATATCAATTTTTAATATTATATAAATATTTTATTACTTTTTTTATATTAATTATATATTTTTTTAAAAAATTATATATAAATTGTACTTAAATTAATATTATAAAATTAATATTAAACTTTATTAAATAAGTAAAAAAATTTATTTTATTTATTAATAATATATATTTAAATATTTTATTTAAATTTATATAATTATTTTTATTATAAAGAATTATATTTTTTTAAATTTTTAAATTAAATAAAATTAAAACTCCTTTTACATTTTTAAATTTTATACTATAAAATATTTTTTTAATATATTATTTTTAATTAAAATATATATTATTAATAAGGGTTAATTTTAAAATTTATATTCTTAAATATTAATTAATATTATTTAAATTTATAATAAATATATTTTTTTAAATATTAATAATTAATTTTTTTAATTTTTTAAAACTAAATTTAAATAATATAAAATTATTAACGTAAAAAATTATAACGTTTTTAATATTTTTATTAATATATATAATATTATTAATTATTAAAAATTAATATTTTAATTTTTTAAATATTTTTTAAACCTTTTTTTATTATATAATTTTAAATTATTTTAATTTATATAAAAGATTTATTAATTTAATAATTTTTAATTTATTAAAACTTAATTTTTCTTTTTTGTTTAAATAAATATTAAAATATTTTTTTAATATAAAGAATTATTTTATATATATATTTTTAATTAAATCTTTATTAAAATATACCGTAATAAAATCAATTTATATTATATATTATTTTAATAATATAAATAAAATTATTAATATTTTCTATAAAATTGTTTTAATTATTATTATTTTTATTTTATTATAATTTATTTTTTTATATTAAATAAATTTTTATACATAAATACGCGTTTTAAATTTATTTAATTCTCCGTTAAATAAATACTTTTTCTTTAATATCTATTTAAAATTTATATAATAATTATAAATAATTTTTTATAATAATTAAAAGTTAAAAGTATTATAGTAAAAATTTTCTTTAATTTTTTTAAAAATAGTTTTAAATTATTTATTATATTTAAAATTAAATATTATTTTTTTAAATATAAATTTATTATTTATTTAAAATATTTTATATTATTTTATAATATTAATAAAATACTTTTAAATAAAATTATTTTATTAAGTTTATTTATATTTTTTTAAAAAATTATTTATTACGTTAATATAATAGGTAATAAAATTTATATAAAAATTATAATTATAATTATTATATAAAATATTATTAATTCCGTTTTTATAAATAAAAATTATTATAAAGAAATTATTAATTTTATTAAATACCTTATATATATATAAATTAAATATAAATTTCTTAAAATATTTACATCTACGTTTAATTTAATCGTTTTTTTTATTAATAATATTTTTATTAATAATATTATTATTATAATTCTTTATTTTAATTTTAAGGGTTTTAATTATTTTTTAATAACATAAATGTTTTTATATATAGTTTAATAATAATTTAATAATGTTTTTTACGTTAAGAATTTTATTATTATTTTTAATATATTTATAAAAAATAATATATAATATTATAAAAAACTTTTCTTTTTTAAATATTTATATTATAAAATTATATTTTTCTTAATAATTTAAAAATATAACCTTTATTTTTTTTATATTAAACTTTTTAATTATTATAGTTTAGTAATTTAAATTAATTAATATAATATAATAATTATTAATAATTTTAAAGTAAACGTTATAAAATTTATAATTTTTTTTAAGTTTTAAATATGCCTTATATATTTCTATAAACGTAACATCTTTTTAACCTAATATTTTAATCTTATTTATAATATATATTATTATTATAAATATATAATTTCAAAAATAAGTTAATATTTTTATTATAATATATATAATTTTTATTTTATTTTATAAAAATTATATATTTTTCTTTACTACACTATTTTAATATTAATTATAAAGTAAAGATTAAATTAATTTGATATTTTTATTGCAATAAAAGGTTTTTAAATAATTTATTTTAAATTTTTGTTTACTATTAATTTAAAAAATTTTGATTTATTTTTTAAAATTATTAAATTAATTAAAAAAAGTTAAAAATATTTTATAAAATTAAATAAAATATTTTATTAAAATTTTAGCAGTTTTATTTTTCGTTTTATATATTATAAATTATTGTTATATATTTTAATTATTTATAATTATTGTAAAATATTTATTACTTTTAATTAAAATAAGTTATAAAGATCTTAAGTTATATTAAATAGTTTTATTGAAATAATTTACTTATTTTTAAAACTTTTTTAAAAATATTTTCGTAATTTTTATTTAATTATAAATAAAATAAAAAAATTTTTTAATTATTTTAACGTTTATATTTATACTTATAAATTTATTAATAATTTATTTTATTTTATTTATATTAAAATAATATAATTTTTAATATTAAAAAATTAATTTATCTTTTATTTCATTTAATAATTTTAATATTACTTTATAAATTATTAAAATTTTTTTTAAATTTTAATTATTATCTTTTATATTTATCCTTAATACATTTCCTTATTAAAATAACCTGTAAATTTTAAACTTAAATTTACCGTATTTTTATAATAAAAAACCTTACCATTTCACGTTTATAATTATAAAAATTATTTTATTAATATTTTAAATATACTTATTATTTATTTATTTTCCTGTTTTATATAATAATTTTCTTAAAAAGATTTTAAATGAGAAGCTTTAAACGAGGAAGGTATATCGTAATGTTACTTTTATAAGCTTTCCATCGAGGCCTTATAATTTATATCGCGCCGTAATATATACATTAACGTTTATATCTATAAGAAAACGGTTATTATATATAAAATGATAATAAGAAATTAAATTTAATAAATATATTAACCTGCCCTTTTACGTAACTATTAACGTTACCGGGGTTAAAGATAATTATTACGGTTTATATTTAAAATCCTTTTTAAAGTATTAAACATTATATACTTAAATTAAGAAATTTATAATACCTTAGTTTATTTTAATAATATATACGCCGTTTCCGGTTTAAATATATTAACTTATTTCAATTAATAATTATAAAATATAAATTACTTAATTATTTTAATTATTTTAAATATTATTTTTATTATCATTCTTTAAATAATCTTTTTTTTTATATCCGTATTTATTATACTTATAATAAAAGATTCTACCTTTCTTTACATTTTAATTAAATAAATATTTAAGATATTAAAACTTTAAGAATTTAAGTTTAAATTTCTTATTATTCCTTTAAAAATTATAAAATAAATTAAATAACTTAAAATCTTTACAATTTCGGAATTTATTAATAAAATCGTTAATAATTTAAATAATTAATTACTTATATAAATAAAATATTTTTTAAATTATTTTTACCCAATTTTTTACCTTTTTATTATAATTATTTAAAAATATTATAATTTATTAATTAAATCTTAGTTTTATACCTAATTTTTAAACTATTTAAATAATTTAATACCACTTAAAACTATATTAAATTAAATCTTTACTATTATACTTTTTATTAATAAATTTCTTTTAAAGTTCCTTTTAACGTGTTTTGTTTATTAAGGCGTAAGTTTAATTTAATAACTTTAATATTTTTATACTTTTCTTTATATCAAAAATTAAATTAAAAAAATTTTACTTATAAATTTTAATAATAATTTTAAATATCTTTAAATTATTTATCAATATAATCTTTATTTTTTCGGTATATTTAACTTTTTTAAACGTTAATATAAAAGTTTTCTTATATATTTATTAATTAAATTAACTTTTTAAATAATTTCTTTTATTAATATTAAAATTAAAATATTTTTATTTTAATATTATAATATCCGGGATAAATATTAACATTACTTATTTTTTCTTAGATTTTTTATTTAAATTTAATGATTTTATAAACCTTAATAACTTTTTAAACGTTAATAATTTTATTAATAAATTTAATAACAAATTTAAATTTAATAAATTTAATAAATTTAATAAATTTAAATTATTATTTAAAATAATTAAATTATTAAAAATAATTTTAATAAATTTCTTTTTTAATTATTTATCTTATTATTTAACTAACGCCGTTATTAAAACGTTTTTTTTTAACTTAAAGTTTAATTAACTTTTTATTATTTATAAAACTTAATTTATTAAATTTTAATAATTTTAATAAAGGTAATATAAATATTTAAAGGTTTAATAAATTTTTTTATTTTTACGTTTTTATAAATTATATTAAGTTGAAATTTTTTAATTTATTTATTGAATACGTACCCGACGTAAATCGCTTAACTAATTATTAATAACCTTACGTATTTAAGACGTTATTTTATTTAATTATAATTTTAACCAGTTTATTTTAAAAAACATTTATTTGATCTTTATTATATTATTACATTTATTAATAAATATTGTTTATTTATTATAATATTTTTATTATATTTTTAATTCCAAATTATTAAGGAGTAGATTAAGTAATTAATTAACCACCACTTAATTTATTACTATTTTTACTTATTTTATAAAATTCGCAAAATTATTTATCTTTTTTTTTAAATTTTTAATATAATTTTAATTACTTTATTATAAAACAATTAAACAATTCTTTTTATTTTTTAATTTAATCTTATAAACATTTTATTACCTTTTTTTATTAATTTTTTAAAATAATTATTTACTAATCTTACTAATAAATTTAAAAATATTTACAATTGTTAATTAATTTAATATTCCATTAAAAATAATAAGGTATTACCATAAAAAAATCTAAAATTACAATAATACTTTTTTATTAAAATTATATATATATTTAAGATTATAAAAATTTTTATATTTATATAATTATTTTACTATTACGGTAAAATACATATTATTTATTATAATTTCCTAAATATATATGCAAATATTGCTTAAGCAAATGTGTCTTACATAAATTAATTATATATTTAAATAATTTTTAAAATAACATATATATTTAATTAAAATTTATATTATTAAAAAACTTTAATTAAAATAAAACCAATAATATAAAATTTATATGTTATATTATTAAATTAAATTAAATTATATAAATAATTAATATAATTAAATATAATTAAATAAACATATACTTTTTATATTAAATATATTAATAAACATTTGATAATAAAATAAAAATATATTAATAATAATTATTTTTTTTATATTTTAATAAATATTTAAAATTTATTTATTAAATCTTTAAATTATAATAATAGTTTAAAAAAGGTATATTAAAATGAAAATATAATTTAATAAATTGAATATATAATTGTAATAAATTATTTTTTTTTAAAGAAATTAAAACTTAATATTTTTTAATATAATAATTATTTATTTAAAAAAAATTTATAATATTTTTAAATTATTTTTTTTTATATTTTATTTTTTTATTTTAATATTAAAAAATATAATAAACGTTTAATTATAATAATATTAAACTTTATTTTATATAATATTAAAATATTATTTTATAATTAAATATATATTTGTAAAATATTAATATTAAAATATATTATATAAAAAATAAATATTTATTTATTTTATAAAAATTGTAAAAAATATAATATAAAATTAAATTTATTATATTTTTATTATATAATATATATTTAAAAAAATAAAATTTATTTTTAAAAATATTATATATTTTATTTATATAATTACTTTTATTATTTTAAACTTTTTTAAAATAATTAATAATAATAAAAAGATTTATTTTATTAATAATTTATATTAAAGAAATTTTATAATACTTTTAAATTTATTAATTAATAATAAATATAAAGGTTTAATTTAATAAATTCCTTATTAGTATAAATAATAAAATCGTTTAAAAAAATTAAAACTTTTTATAAGTTAATTTCTTTTATTTATTTTAATATTTAAAAAAAATTTAAAATTATATATAAATTATTTTATAATAGTTTAAAAGATTTAAATTTATTTTTTAAAATTAATAAAATAAGTTATTTTTATATTAAAATATTTTATATATGGTATAAATAGCTTTTATAAAGTTAAATATTATATAAATAATTTTTATAAAGTAAAAAAAAAAAAGTATAAAAACTTATTAATTAAATATTATTTTAACTTTTTATTAAAAATAAATTAATAAAAATAAATAGTTTAAATTTATTTAAAAGTTTTAATTTAATTATAAAGTAAAAAAATATAATTACCAAGCTTACGTAAACACGTGTGTATGATTAATTATTAATTAAACCTTAACTTTTTTAACTTATATAAATCTTTTAATAAATTACATTTATTAAAAGATTATTTTAATATAATAAGTTCGTAGTTTAATCTTATAAAAAGCCCATTAATAATAATAAAATAAGTAATAAAAATGGCGGTAAAACGAAGGTATATATAATAAATTTTAATTATTAAATTATTAATAATATATTAATAATAATTAATGTATTATTTAAAGTAAATTAAAAAAATGTTAATATTAATTAAGTAAATAATATATAATATAAATAAAATGGAAATAATTTAATAAAAGTAATAAAAAAAATAAATTATTTATGTATAATTTAATATATAAGCGTTTATAAGTTATAAATTATTAATTATTATTATGTAAATATATGTAATTTAAAATATATTAATTTCTTTAATATTATAAATTAAAGTTTTTTATATTAATATATTAAATTATTTTTTTTAAATTTTTTTAATTTATTAAAATTTTATATTAATAATATTATTATTAATATAAAATTTATAAATATTTTTATAAAATTATTATTATATTTTTTATATAAATATTTTTTTATATTAATATAATTTATAATATTAATTATAATTATTTTAATATATTTTTAAAATTAATTATTATAAATTTTTTAAAATAATTATAATATTTATTTATTATTTCCTTAAATATGTAAATATATATTATATTTTTATTATTAATTTTTAAGTTAATTAATAAAAATAAAGTTTAAATTAATTTTTATTTAAAAGTAGTTATTTAAAGGTTAATAAAATTTTATTTTATTATTATAAAATTAAAATTATTTATAAATATTAAAATTTAATTTAAAATATAATTTAATAATAAATATAATTTATATTTATTATTTTAAAAAAAATTAATTATTATTTATATTTATTTAATAATAAATTTATATTTATGTTAAATTCTTTATTTATATTTTTTATAATATTATATAAAATATTAATTTTATAAAAAAAATATTTTATAAATAAAAAGTTAAAATTATAATAAATTATTAAAAATTAAAAAAGGTTATATATTAATGTAAAATTATAATTTATTATAAATTAAATATAAATTATATAAAAAAAAATAATATTAATATTATTAAAAGTAATAAAATTATTTTATTTAATTTATTTATATAAAACAAGCTTTTAATTTTATAAAAAATAAAGGTTTTTTATTAATTATATTTATTAATTATTAAAGTATTTTATTAATTATTTATATTTTTTTTAACTATATAAATATATTTTAAAAATTTTTTAATTTTAATAAATTATATATTTTTTTATAATTTATTTTATTTAATAGTTTTATAAATATATTTATTAAATTTTTATTTTCTTTTATATATTTTAATTATATTTATTTATTTTTTATTTTTTATTTAAAGT
>NW_025954048.1:0-9489 GCF_022497035.1 Daldinia vernicosa | reverse complement strand
ATAATAATAATAATAATAATAATAATAATAATAATAATAATAATAAAAATAATAATAATAATAATAATAATAATAATAATAATAATAATAATAAAAAAATGTAAAAAATAAATAATAATTATAGAAAAATAATAATAATATTAAAAAAATAATTAATAAATATAATAAAAAATAATAATAAAAAAAAAGTTAATAAAATATAAATATAATTTATTAATATATTAAAAAAAAGATTTAATATAATTAAAAGAAAAGTGAAAATATTATAAAAATAAAACAATAATATAATAAAATAATTAAATTAATTAATAATAAAACTAAATTAAAAATATTAAAAAAAAATAATTAAATAAATAATTAAAAAGTTAAAAAATGCGGTAAAAACATAAAAAATTATTATAAAAATTATATTAAAAAAAATTTAAGTTAATATTATAATAATAAAAAAAAGTTATAAAAGTTAAAATAATATAATAATAATTTTAATAAAAAAAATAAAAGAAATAATTATTAAAAATAATGTTTTAATTTTAAAGATAGTTAATAAAAATGTAGAAAAAGTAATAAAAATTAAAAATTAAATATTAAGGTAATAAAAAGTGATAATTATATATTAATTATAAAAAAAAAATATTATAATTATTTTTTAAAAAAAAATTAAAATATATAAATTAAAAGATTAAAATTAAATTAAAAAAGTTTTTAAAAAATAAATATTAAATATAAATAAATTTTTTATAATAATAATAAAAAATTTTAAAGTAAATAAAATATAAAATATATATATAATTTGTTTAAAAATATTAAAAAAAATATTAAAAAGATTAATAAATATTAAAATAGTAAAATTAATATATAAAAAAATAAAATTATTAAATATATTATATTTATTTTAAAAATAAAATTTTTAAAAATGGTAAAATTATTTTATAATAATAATATAATTTAAAAAATAAAACTTTTTTAATATAAATCTTTTTTTAAAAATGTAAAAATATAATAATATTATAAATATTATAAATTTAATTATATAATAAAATGTTATAAAAAATAAGTTAAATATAATAAATATATAAATTTAATATATAAAAAAAATAAAAAGAAATATATAAATTAAATATAATATTAAAATTATAATAAAATATATTTAATATAAAATAAAATTTATAAATAAATATAAAGAATAAAGAATAAAATAAAAAATATATATATTTATTATTTAAAATAATTTAAAAAAAAATTTTAATTATTTTTTAAGAGCAACACTAGTCGTGCAGTATGCCCATTGCTACCCGTGCAGTATTCGCGGTACGTACCCGGCTTTTTCCCACCCCCTTTTGACGTTTACCTTAATAACTTTACGAATACTGGTCCGATTCCTTTGTAAAAAACATAATTAATTATATAAGAAAATCAGCAAAAATACGGTCCAGGGTGCACGTGATTCGGCCCCGAATTGGCTGAGATATTTAAAGAACAAGCATTTGTGTATACAAAGTGACTTTTTTACTAGTACCTATTAGTTTATGTTAGCTTATTATATAGAAATAGCCGTATCTTTACGAAATAAATAGGTAAAAATATGGGATTTGTTGTATAATTTTAAGCATTTAGTTATTTAAATATTAAGACGTTTTCGGAATTTATCCGGGCCATATTCGTAAAGTTATTAAGGATAGAAGGTGTTGAGATTACAGGGGATAAAGGCCACTAAAAAGAGCCTTAGAACAGCCACTATAGTCAAAATTCATACTTTCAGCCGCATCCGGGCCAATATTGGTCCGAATCACGTGCACCCTGGATCGTAATTTTTGTCATTTTCTTATTTAAATTATGGTGTAATTTATATAAGATTTGGAGCAATATTCGTAAAGTTATTAAAGGTTGAATGCGAAAAGCGATTTTAGGCTACCCGGTACGTACCCCGTTTTACTGCACGGGTAGCAATGGGTATACTACACGACTAGTGTTGCTCTTTTTTAATATTAATTATATAATTTATAATAAGTTTAAATTAATGATAAATAAATAAAATAATATTAAAAATTAATTAAAATAAAATATTATTAATATTAAATTTAATATATTAATATAAAAGATATTAAATAAAAAGAAATTTAAAAAAAAATATAAAAATAATAAATTTATTATTTATTAAAACGTTTTTTATAATTATATTAATTTTATTAATAAATATAGTTAAATTTAAATTATAATTAATAAAATTAATAATAAAAAATATAAAATAATTATTAATATTTTTTAAAAATATTTAATAAATATAATAAAGATAATATATTAAAATGTAATATAAAATGAAAATATATTATTTTAAATATTAAAAGTTTAATTTAATTTTAATTTAATAATAATATAAAAATTATAATTTATAAAAAATAAATTATATAATTTAATAATAAGTAATTATAAAATGGTATAAAAAAAATTAAAAAAAGTAGTTATATATGTTTATAATATTATTAATTAAATAATATAAAAAGGAAAAATAAAATATAATTAAATAATATATTAATTTTATATTAAAAATAAAATAATAATTATATAAAATGTATATATAAAATTATTAAATAAATTAAAACGTAATTTTTTAAAAAAAATAAAATATAAAAAAAAAAAAATATAATAATAATAAAAAATTTTAATATATATTATTTATTATAAAATAAAAAAAAATAATAAAAAATTTAAAAATATTTTTAAAATTAATTCTTTAATAAAAGTTAAAATTAATAATAAAATAAAAATTTTTTATAAAATTTAAATATAATTAAAAAAATTTAATATTAAATTTAATATAAATTATTATTAAAATATAAACAATTATTATTAATACATCTTTATTTTACTATTAAAACTTATTAATATATTTAATATATTTAAATATATTTTACTTATTTTTAACTCCCACTTTATTAATTTATTACATTAATTATTATACGTTTTTTAATCTTTTAATTTAATATATAAAATTTATATCGTTAATTTTACTTTAATAAAAACTTTTTAATAATATAAATTTTAATTAAATATATACGTTATTTAAAAAATTATTTAAATATATATATACTTAATTTAATATAAATATAACCGCGTAAAAAGGTATTACGTAATCTTTTTAAAAACCGCCATTATTACCACCATTATATATACTTAAATAACTTTACACTTAAAACTTACACCGGATCGATATAAATATCGTTAAAAAACTTTAATTTAAACAATTTTAATAATATAAAACTTATATGTTATATCGTTAAATTAAATACAATATATTAATTAATATTATAAATTATAAATATAATTAAATAAGGCTTTAAAAGAAGTTCTTTTACGATTATATATTACATTAAATTAATTATACATTTAAAAAACTTTTAAAATAACGCATATATATAATTAAAATATATATCATTTAAAAACTTTAATTAAAATAAAAATAACAATATAAATTTTATATATTATATTATTAAATTAAATAAGTTATAATAATTAATATATTAAAATATAATAAAATTAATTTAATTAAAAATAATTAAAAAAAATTGGTAAAAATATATTTATTATATAAGGTATATTAATAAACCTTTAATAATAAAACAAAGATATATTAATAACAATTATTAAAATATAATATATTAAATTTAAAATAATAAATTAAATAAATTTAAATTATATAATTTATATTATTATAATAATAATTAATAAATTATTAAAAATATTACGTTTAAAATTTAAAAAGTAAATTTAAAAAAATTTAAAAAGTAAATTTAAAAAAATTTAAATATAATATTAATTATAATTAAAATAAAAAAATTAATAATTTTAAAAATTTTTTATAAATTAAATAAAATAAATTTATATATAAATTATTTAATAAAAGAATTTTAAAAAATAATAAACGTTATAATGTTAAAAAATAAAAAGCCTTTTATATATTTAATAAAATAATGGAATAAAAAGGTAATTACGGTTAAAAAAAATAAAAAAGGTAAAATATAAATAATAATATATTAAAATTAAATAAAATTAAAATTAAAATTTTATTATTATAAAAAAATATTAAAAAATAATAAATTTAATTAAAAAGAAATATTAATATAATATATTTATAAAAATTTTAATAAATAATAAATTATTATAAAAATTAAAAAAATAAATTAAATTAAAAAATTAATAAATGAAATTAAAAAAATGAAAATTATTAATATTTAAAAATAATAATATAAAATAATTATAAATAAAATCTTATATAAAAAAACGGAAATATTATAAAATAAATTTTTCCCATTATTAAACTTAAACTTTTTTAATATAACCAACATTAAATAACTCTTAAAAAAAATTTAAAATAAATAATTACATAAAATGGTAAATAATAATAAATATTTTAAAAATAATAAAAAAATAAAAAATATTAAAAAAAAATAAATTATTAATTAAATTTTTTTATAAATATAAAAAACCTTTATTTTAAATTATAATTTTTATAATATAATAAAATTTTAAATTTAAATATTATTTAAAATAATTTTAAAATATTATTATTAATATGTTTTTAAAATTAAAAAGATTAATAAAAAAGAAAATATTATTAAATATATATAAATTAATAACATTATTTAATATAATAAATAAAATAATTAAAAGAATAATGGTAAAATAAATTATAAATATAATAAAAAAATACCAATTTTTCTTTAAAAAATAAATAAGTAATAAAAAACATAAATTAATAAAAATGGCGATATGTATAATTATAAAAATAACCTTTTTAATTTAAAAATATAACGTAAATATATTATTATTATAATTAAATATTATAAAATTTTCGATTATATAATATTAAAAAAAATGTTATATATTTTTAAATAAAAAAGATTTTTAATTTAAATAATTAAATAAGTAAAAAAATATTTAATTAAAAAGAAAATTAAAATGTAATTTAATAATAAATTTAATTTAAAAATAAATTTAAAATTAAAAATTTTATAAAATTCTTTATTATTATTAATATTATTTATATTTTATATAATAATATTATATAAGAAATAAAAAAAAAACGGTATATTTATAATAAAATTTATAAATAATATTAATTTAATAACGGTAAATAATAATATAGTTAATAATTATATAAAATTAAAAAGAATTTTTACCTGTTATAAAATTTAAGAAATGTAATATGGTATAAAATTTACGTTTTAAAAAAGTAAATTAATATATTTTATAAAAATATATAAATTAAATATAATAAAAATCAAATTAAATAAAATTGTAATTAAATTAATAAAAGGAATGTAATTTTTAAGTATATAATTAAATAAGAAATTATATTAAAAGAAGTATTTAAAAATTATTAAAATAAAACTAAAACGTTAACGGGACGCTTTTTTAAAGTTAATAACTTTTATTTAAAGTTATAACGCATTAAAAGTTAAAAAAATATATATAAAGGTAATAAAAAACGTTATAATATATAAAATAATAATATAATATTTATTAATTAAAAAAGGTAAAAAGTATAATATAATTATAAAATTAAAAATCATATAATTAATTTATTTTTAAGAAGTAATTAAAGCGTATAAGGTAATATTAGTTAAATATTTAAAAAATGAAATAAAATAATTTTTATTAAATTTATATTTTAATAAAAAGCTAGTAAAATTTAAAGGAAAAAACGGATACGAGAATAGTTTCATAAAAGAAATTAAAAAGTATGCGGAAAAATAAATTAAAAAGTTTCGAAAAAAAAGGAAAAGTTTAATTTAAAGAAAAAAGAGTTGGTTTTAAATGTTTTTTACGGTATATTTAATATATATTAAGTAATTAAAGAATTTTAAGGTTAAATATAATTAAATAAAAAAGTAAAAAAGATTTAAATTATTTAAAAAAGTTATGGTAAATTAATAAATTAAAATATAAAAATTAAAATATATTTAAAATGTAATGGTTGTAAATTTATTATTAAAAAAAGAAATTATAAAAGATATATATAGATTTTTTTAAAAGTATAAAATCTTTATGTTAATTTAAATATATATAAAGAAAATAAAGTTAAAGGTTTTTTTTTTAAACGGGAAGTATTAATAATAAATATATTAAAATATAAATGCGAAAAATATAAAATTATATATTATATAATTATAAAATATCTTAAATTTATTAAATAAAAGGATAAATTTTATAACAAATTTATATTAAAAGTGTTATATATTTAAAAAAATTATAAAAAAATATTAAAAAATATAAAAAAAGTGGCGATTATTATAAAATAATTTTTATATTTAAAATTATTATTTATATATAAATTAATTTTATATATTATAAAAAAGGAAAAAATTTAAAAAATAAAAAGAATTAAATTTAAAAAGGCGTTTTAATAATGTTAAATAAAAAAAACCTTTTATATAATTACGATTATAAAATCCTTATTTATTTTAATTTTAATATATTTTCGAAAAAAAATAATTATTTATTTAATATAATAATAATATTATTATTATTAAACTTTAAATAAAAAATAATTTTAATTTTATTATAAAAGTTAAGTTTATAAATAATTTAATGTTAATAATTTAAGTTATTAAGTAAAAAATAAGGTTATAATGTTATTATTTATTTTTAATATTAAAATATTATAAATAAATTAATATAAAAAAATATATAAAAAAATAAAAGAAAAAAGTAAATTATATATTATTAAAGATATTTTAAAAATATAAAGTAAAGAGTGAAATTTATTAATATTAAATTTAAATTTAATATAATTTTTTAACGGTTAATTTATTTATATAAATAAGTTTTAATTTAAAGTAATAAAGATTTTTAATAATAATAAATTTAAAAATTAAACGGTTTATATTTATTATAAAAATAATATAAAAGTTTATTAAATATTAAAACCAAATATTATTATTATTATTTTTGTTATATTTTATAAAAAGTAACATTAGTTGTGTAATATGCCCATTATTACCTGTGTAATAAAACGGGGTACGTACCGGGTAGCTTAAAATCGTTTCTTACATTTAACCTTTAATAACTTTACGAATATAACTTTAAATCTTATATAATTTATACTATAATTTAAATAGGAAAATGACGAAAATTACGGTTTAAGGTGTACGTGATCCGGATTAATATTGGTCCGGATGCGGTTGAAAGTATAAATTTTAACTATAGTGGCTATTTTAAGGCTCTTTTTAATGGCCTTTATCCCTTGTAATCCCTAAACCTTTTATCCTTAATAACTTTGCGAATAAAGCCCGGATAAAATCTAAAAAAGTTTTAGAATTTAAATAATTAAATGGCTAATATTATAGAAAAGAGCCTGGAATTTTCCCTATTTATTTTATAAAGATACGGCTGTTTTTATATAATAAGTTAAAATAAATTAATAGGTACTAGTAAAAAAGTTATTTTATATATATAAATGTTTACTCTTTAAATATCTCGGTTAATCCGGGGCCGAATCACGTGCAACCTGGATTTTACTTTTGCTTATTTTCTTATTTAAATTATGATATAATTTATTAAGGATTTAGATGAAGATTTGTAAAGTTATTAAGGTAAACGTTAAAAGGGGGTGGGAAAAAACCGGGTACGTACCGCGAATATTACACGGGTAGTAATGGGTATATTACACGATTAATGTTACTTTTTATAAAATCTTAATCTTTTACTTTAATAAAATAAAGGTAAATAAAATTAAATAAATAATTTAATATTTTTTAATTATTTATTATATTATTAAAAATTTATATTAAAAAAATTAATATAAAATTAAATTAAAGAAATAATAAAAAAAGATTTATAAAATTATATTTAAATTTATTATTTATATAATGAAAATAAAAAATATAATTAAGTAAAAATATAAGATATTTTATAATAAAAAAGAAATTAATAATAAGTTTATATTTTTTAAAAATTAAATAAATATATAATATATATAAATATTTATAAATAATATATAAAATATAATTAATTAAAATAAAGTTTTATTATTTATATTATTATGTTTTATTATCCGGGGCTTATTTGTATTATTAATATAAAAAGTATATATATACGTATATTTTATTCATTTATAATAAATAACATTTTAATTACGATAACTTCATTAATTTAATAATGTAATATATATGATTTACATTATTAAAATCGTTTTAATTAAAGCGTTTTAATGATATAAATCTCGAATGAATGCATGCGTTATTTTAAAAGTTATTCGAATGTATAATTAATTTAACGTGGCGCGTAATTATAAAAAAACCTTTAATAAAACCTTTTATAAAACCTTATTTAATTTTTAATTATATTAATAATATCGATTAATATATCGTATTTAATTTAATAATATAATATATAAGATTTATATTATAAGTTTTACTTTAATTAAAGCTTTTTAATAATATATATATTAATTTAATATAAGCTTTAAATGTAAAATTATTCGAGTATAAATGGTAGTTACTTTTAAAGAAACCACGTGATACATTTTCGGGGTAAAAGGCTCTTTTACGGTCGCGTGCCACGTTAAATTAATTATATTTTTAAATAACTTTTAAAATAACGCATGCATTTATTTAAAATTTATATCATTAAAACGCTTTAATTAAAGCGATTTTAATAATATAAATCATATATATTACATTATTAAATTCGAGGGGTTGTGTAAGGAATTAACCTTGTAATTATATACGAAATAAAAATATATTTTAATGTATAATAATACAAATAAACCCTTGATAATAAAACATGGTAATATAAATAATAAAACTTTTAAAATATATATAATAATAATATAAAATATAAAAAAGATATTAATATTAATATAAATAGTTAAAATATAAAAAGAAAAAAAAAAAAGTAAATAAAAAATAAAAAAAGTTAAAAATAAAAGATAAATATATAAAAAATAAAAAGAATATAAATAATTAAAACGGTTATATATTAAATTTATATTATAAATATAAAAGAAATAAATTATATTTTATAAAAAAATAAAGTAATTTATAATAATTTATAATAATTATTATAATAAAATATAAAAAGATTATTTAAGTAATTATAATAATAAAATAAAATAATTGAAATAAATATTAAAAAAAAAAGTAACGAAAAGAAATTAAAATAAAATAATTAAATTTATTTTATTAAAATTTATTTATTATTTAATTTATGAAAATGGTAAAATTTTAAAAAAATATAAAAGGAAATAAAGTAAACGTATAACGAAATAAAAGAATAATTAAAACGAATATAATTTTTTTTAATATATATATAATTTTTATTTAAACATTTATTAAATAATAAAACCAATAATATTTAATATAAAAAATAACATTTATAAATAAATTAATATAAGATAAATAAATAAATAAATAAATAAATAAATAAATAAATAAATAAATAAATAAATAAATAAATAAATAAATAAATAAATAAATAAATAAATAAATA
>NW_025954047.1:0-9595 GCF_022497035.1 Daldinia vernicosa | reverse complement strand
AATAAATAATAAATATAATTATTATATATAAATTTCTTTTTAAAATTATTAAAATTAAATTATTTTATAATATATATAATAATTAAATTTAATAATATTAAAAATCATTTTATTATTAAAATAATTATTAAAATATTATTTAATAATAATTATTTTAATATTTCTTTTATATATTATAAATTAATTTAAAAAAATATTTATTTTTAAAAATATTTATATATTTTAAAAAATAATAAATTTATAATTTAAATTTTATTTATTAAAGATATTTTTTACGTTAAAACTTTTAAAAATTATTATGTAAAATTAATAAAGAAATAATAAAAAAATAATAAAAAAATAATAAAAAAATAATAAAAAAATAATAAATAATTAATAAATAATTTATTAATAAATAATAAGAAAATTAATAAAAGATTTAATGTTTCTAACGGATTTTTACGTGTAAGTTTACGAGCATGTAAAAACGTTTACGTAAGCTTGCGAGTGCATGCGTTTTTTTAAATTTTAAAAAAATTATAGTTTAAGTTTTATAAATTATTTTAAAAAAATAAAGATTTTATATTTAATTATATAATTTTATATTTAATTTAAATTTTATAAAAATATTTTTTAATATATATAATATTATTATAAATATATTTATTTTAAATTATTTAAAAATATATTTTAAAAATTATTTTAATTTTTAAAAATATTTTTCATATTTTAAAAAAATATAAATATTAATTATATAATATTAAAATTAATTTAAAACGAAGTTTACGGTTTTTATATTTTTATATTTTTTTTAATCTTTTAATTTTTTTATTTTTTATTTTTTTTTATATCGAAGTTATTTTAATGTAAAATAACAAGTTTAAAACGAAGTTTATTAATTTATATATTATATTATTAAATAATCGGTACGTATATTTAAATGATAATTTAAGGTAAATAAATATAATTATTAATGATTTTATTACATATGTTATAATTATATTATAAGTGTTTAAAATTATAAAATTACGTAAAATTAATTTTATATTTTAAATTATTAACGATTTAATTTTAACCCGTTTAACGCTTTTTAAATTTTTAATAAATATTAATATGTATTTTTTAATTTAAAAGTATTTTAAATTAACGTTATTTAATTAAATACGGTTTTTTTTGACCTTTTATACGTTTTTTAATAATTTTAATATATATATTTAAAAGCTTTTTTAATTATATATATTATCGGTTATTAATTTAATTAATAATAAATTTAAATGAAATTTCGTTAAAATTTTAAATAAAATTTTAATAGTTTTAAATAAAATTTAATAATAATTTTAAATAAAGTCTTTTTAATAAACTTAAAATAAATTTCCTTATAATTTTAAATAAAATCTTTTATTAAAACTTTAAATAAAATTTAATAATAATTTTTTATTAATTTTTTATTAAGTTTTTATTAATAATTAATATATAATTTAATTTTTTATTAATCTTTTATTAATTACTTATATAATTACTTATAATTACTTTATTAATTATTTTATTAATTTTATTAATTATTTTATTAATTTTTATAATAATTTTTAAATATATATAATATAAAAACCGGATTTTATCTTAAATTATTTAATTATAAAAAATATAAATTTATATATAAATATTATTTTATTATTATTTATTAATTTATAAAAATATATTATTTTATTTTTATTATATTATTTAAAATAAAAACTTTTATAAACATATTTATTTATTATATATAAAATTTATATAATATTTTTATAATTATTATAAATTTTATTTTTATATAAATATAAAATTAATAAAATTAATAAATTATTTATAATATAAATTAAAAAATTAAAAATTTTTTAATATATATAATATATTAAAATTAAGAAATTAATTTAAAAATTTATAATAATGTTTATTTATTAAAATTTTTAAAAATATAAAAATATTTTTTTTAATTAAAATTTTAAATAATCTTTTATTTAAATAAAATAATATTAATAATAAAATTAAAAAATAGTATAAAAATAAAGAAATTTTAATTTAACATAATAAAATAAAAAATAATTTTATAAAATAATTTTATAAAATAAATTTAAACGTTAAAATTTTATAATAATTTAAAAATATTTAAATATTTTATTTAATAAATATTATATAAATTTATTTAAAATTAAAAAAATTATATAATTAAAAATAAAAATTAATTTAAAAACTTTTATTTAAAAAATAAATATAAATTTAAATTATAATATTTTATTAATTAAAAGATAATTGTTATTAGTATACCCTCGTTTTACTATTAAGGATTTATTAATATACTTTATATAATAAATATATTTTTATTAGCTATTTTTAATTAAGTTAATTTTATTATATTTTAATATATAAACCTTTATAATTTATTTAATTTAACGATATAATATATAAAATTTATATTATTATTTTTATTTTAATTAAAGTTTTTTAATAATATAAATTTTAATTAAATATATGTAGTATTTTAAAAAGTATTTAATTGAATATAAGTATATATGCGATTGTAAAAAAGTTTTTTATAGAATTTTATTTAAAGTTTTAAATTTTATTTAATATATTAATTATTATATTATATATAATTTAAGGAATAAATATATAAGATATATATTATTAAAATTACCTTAATTAAAGTAGTTTAATAATATATATATTAATCCGGTATAAACTTTAAATGTAAAATTATTTAAATATATATAATAATAATAACTTTTAAAAAAACCATATGATATTTTTTTACGCGGTTGTATTTACGTTAAATTAAATATATATTTAAATTTAAATAGTTTTTAAAGTAATGTATATATTTAATTAAGATTTATATTATTAAAAAACTTTAATTAAAACGAAATTAATTATATAAATCTTATTTATTAAATTATATAATTAAAGGATTAAAAAGCGTATAATAATTAATGTAATAAGTTAATAAAATAAAAGTTAAAAATAAGTAAAATATATTTAAATATATTAAGTATATTAATAAATTCCAATAATAAAATGAGGATGTGTTAATAGTAATTGTCAATTAAAAAATATAAATAAAATAAAATATATATTATATTTAAAGCAATACTAGTTGCGCAGTATGCCCATTGCTAGGTGCGCAGTAAATGGGGTACGTACCCACCACTTTTTCCCACCCTTTTAACGTTTACCTTAATAACTTTACGAATACTGGTCCGATTCCTTTGGAAAAAACGTATTTAATTATATAGGAAAATCATCAAAAATACGACTCAGGTTGCACGTGATCCGGGTCCGAATTGGCTGAGATATTAAAAGAGTAAGCTTTTATATATACAAAGTGGTGTTTTTAGTGGTTTTTATTAGTTTACTTTAGCGTATTTTATAGATATAGCTGTATCTTTACGAAATAAATAGGTAAAAATCTTGGACTTACTTTATAATATTGGCAATTTAATCATTTAAATATTAAAATCTTTCCGGAATTTATCCGGGTTATATTAGTAAAGTTATTAAGCTTAAAAGGTATTGAGATTATAGGGGGTAAAAGATACTAAAAGGAGCTTTAAAATAGCCATTATAGTTAAAATTTATACTTTTAACCGCATTTAAGTTAATTTTGGTTTAAATCATGTGTACCTTGGATTGTAATTTTACTGATCTTCTTATATAAATTATAATATAAATTATATAAGATTTGGATTAAAATTTATAAGGTTATTTAAAAAAAGGTGCGAAAAGCGATTTTAAGCTACCCGGGACTATACCCCGTATATTGCGTACGTAGTAAACGGTACACTGCGCAATTAATGTTACTTTATATTTATATTAATATATATATATAATTAATAATTAATTAAAATTTAACTTTTTAATTTATATAAATTTTTTAATAAATTTAATTTATTAAAAAATTAATTTAATATAATATTAAAAATTATAATAATATATAATATATATAAATAATATAAATAAATAAAAAAAATTTATTTTTTTTAAAATAAAAATATATATAATATATTTTTTATATATTTATTTTAATTTTATAATAATTATAATTATTATATATATAATTATAATAATAATTATATTATATATAATATATATATTATATATATTATATAAATTATATTAATAATTATTTTTTATATAATATACTTTTTAAATAAAAATAATTAATTATATTTTTAAACTTATTATTATTATAATAATTAATATATATATATAAATAAAATTTAATAAATATAATAAATTAAATAATAATTTATAATTTAATATATAAAAAAATATATTTAATAAATAAATTTTAATATATTAATTTAAATTTATATATATATTTTTATAATATATTAAATTATTAATATATTTATAATTATTATTTATAAAACTATAAACATAATTTTATAAATTTCTTATATAATTATAAACCATTTTTAATAATTAATTATATAAAAATAATTTTCTTTATTTAATTTTTAAATTTATTTTTCCTTTTTTTATTATTAAATAATTATTAAAATAAATAATTTTTAAAATAATTTTAAATTTTTAATTATTTTTTAAATTTAATATATATTTTTATTTTTTATTATATTATATAAATCTTAAACTTAATAAATTTAAATTTAAAATATAATATATATTTAATATATATAATTTTTTAATTATTATTTATAATTAAAAATTTTTATATTAAAAATTTAAAAATTTTTAAAAATTAATATTTTTAAAAAAATTATTATCCCAATTTAACCAATTTTTATTAAAATTATTATTTTTTAAATATATAACTTATTAAATAAAAATATATAATTTAAATATTTTATTTATTATTAAAATTATTTAATATAATATTAAACGTTAAATTAATAATAAATTAAAAAGAATTTACGTTAATAAATAATAAATAATATTTAAAATTTAAAAATCTTTAATTAAATTATTAAATATATTTTATTTCTTTTTTTAATTATAATATTTATTAATTTTATTTTAAAATAAAATTTAACTTTAATATTTAATAATTTAAATTTAATATAAAAATTATTAAATATTTTTTATTATTATATTAATTTAATTTATAATAACTTTTATAAATCTTTATATTTTTAATATTATTAAAATTATATAATAAAATATTAAAAAAAATTTTTTAATTATAATATATATAATAATAATTTATTAAAATATTATTATTATATATATTATAATTATAAATATAAATGAATATAAATTTTATTTTTAATTTTTAATTTTTTATATTATTAATTAATTCTTTTAAATTATATTTAATTAATAAATTAATATTTAAATTTATTTTTAACTTTTTAATTAATTAAATAAAAATAAATTAATTTATAATTTATTTTTTTATTTATAAATTAATTTTTTAATTAAAATTATTTATTTATATTATTAAAATAAATATAAAATAATTTATATATAATTTTATTTTTATATAATTTATATAAAATTAATAAAAAATATATAAAAATTAAAAAGTTTTAAAATATAAAAGTTAATTTTTATATTAAAGTTAACATATTAATTCTTAATTATTTATTTATATAATAAAAAATATAAGATAAAATAAAAGAAATTGAAATGAAATAATAATTAACGTTTATTTTAAATTATAATAATAAAAGTAATTAAAAAAAAGCAATATTAGTTGCGCAGTGTGCCCATTGCTGCGTGCGCAGTATAAAATAGTACGTACCGGGTAGCTTAAAATCGCTTCCCGTATTTAACCTTTAATAACTTTACGAACCTTAGCCCAAATCTTATATAATTTATATCATAATTTAGATAAGAAAATGACGAAAATTACGGTTTAGAATGCACGTGATTCGGACCAATATTGAGCCGGATGCGGCCGAAAGTATAAATTTTGATTATAGTGGCTGTTTTAAGGCCCTTTTTAATGGCCTTTATCCCCTGTAATCTTAACACCTTTCATCCTTAATAACTTTACCAATTCAGCCCTAATTAATTTCGAAAAAGGTTTAATATTTACATAATTGGACGATTAAATTTATAAAAAAATCCCCATATATTTAGCTATTTATTTCGTAAAGATACAACCATATTTATAAAATACGCTACTGAAAGCTAGTAAAAACCACTGAAAATACCACTTTGTATATATAAATCAGGCTATCTTTAATATCTCTACCAATCCTGGGCCAAATCACGTGCAACCTGGATTGTAATTTTGCTGACTTTGTCATATACCTATTTATATTTTTTCGAAAGGGATCGGACCAGTATTCGTAAAGTTATTAAGGTTTATGTTAAAAAGGGGGCAGGTAGTCCCCGGGTACGTACCGCTTTATACCCCGCATACTGCGCACCTAGCAATGGGCATACTACGCAACTAATGTTGCTCTTAAAAAAACGGTTTAAAGATTTTATTTAATTTTAATATTAATAATAATATAATTATTAATAATAATATTAATAATTTTTAAATATAAAAAAAAGAAATTTATTTTTTAAATAATTTTTAAAATTTAAATAACTTTTTAAATAATTTTTAAAATTAAAATAAATTTTTAATTATCCTTTATAAAAAGTAATAAATTTATAAGATTATAAAATGGTTACGTTTATTTTTATCCTTTTTTTATTATTTTATATAATTATAATTTTAGTTAATTTATTATATTAATTAATAATAATTTTATTATTTTTAATATTTAATAATTATAAATTTTTTATATAACGTAATAATAGTAATTTATATTTAACGTTATTATATTTTATAATTATTTTTATAATTATTTATTTTTTTTATTAATTATTATATTATTATATTATAAATTTAATAATATTATAAAATATTTATATTATTATTTTATAAAGTTTTTTATTAAATTATTTATTAATATTTAATTAATTAATGAATAAATTATATTAAATATATTTTTAATATATTTTTAATATAGTTTATTTATTAAATGTTTATATAACGTAATTTTATATTAATTTATTTTTTTTTATTTTTTTTTAATTATATAATTTATTAATTATTATTAAAGATTTTTTATTTTTTATTTATATTTAATTTAATATTTTTAAATAAACGTTAAAAAATTATAATTTCTTTAATAATTTTATTTATAATTATTAATTTAATTTTAATAATTAAAATAATTATAAATAATTATTATATTATCTTTTATATTTATTTACTTATTTATTTATTTATTTATTTTATATCGATTTATTTATAAATGCTATTTTTTATATTAAATATTATCGATTTTATTATTTAATAAATGTTTAAATAGGAATTATATATATATTAAAGAAAATTTTACCTACTTTAATTATTTTTTTATTTTATTATATATTTATTTTATTTCTTTTTATATTTTCTTAAAGTTTTATTATTTTAATAAATTAAATAATAAATAGATTTTAATAAGGTAAATTTAATTATTTTATTTTAGTTCTTTTTTATTATCCCTTTTTTTAGTATTTATTTTAATTATTTTATTTTATTATTATAACCGTTTAAATAATTCTTTTATATTTTATTATAATAATTATTATAAATTATTATAAATTATTTTATTTTTTTTATAAAATATAATTTATTTTTTTTATATTTATAATATAAATTTAATATATGATTGTTTTAATTATTTATATTTTCTTAATTTTTTATATATTTATTTTTTATTTTTAACTTTTTTTATTTTTTATTTATTTTTTCTTTTTTTTTTATATTTTAATTATTTATATTAATATTAATATTTTTTTTATATTTTATATTATTATTATATATATTTTAATTAATTTTATTTTATATATTATTTATAAATATTTATATATATTATATAATTATTTAATTTTTAAAAAATATAAATTTATTATTAATTTTTTTTTTATTATAAAATATTTTATATTTTTATTTAATTATACCTTTTATTCCTATTATATAAATAATAAATTTAAATATAATTTTATAGATTTTCTTTTATTATTTCTTTAATTTAATTTTATATTAATTTTTTTAATATAGGTTTTTAATAATATAATAAATAATTAAAAGATATTAAATTATTTATTTAATTTTATTTACCCTTATTTTATTAAAATAAAAGGTTAAAATTTTATAAAATATAATAAATATTATAATAATAATATTTAGTTTTAATATTTAATAAATTTTTATATTATTTTTATATTAAATATAAATTATTTAATTTTTAAATTTACTATTATTAAAAATTTCTATTATTTTAAATTAAAATTTATTTATATAAATAAATTAATTATTAAAAGATTATATTAAATTTAAGTTTAATATTAATAAGTTTAATTTTTTACTTTATATTTTTAAAATATTTTTAATAATATATAATTTATTTTTTTTTTAATTTTTTTATATATTTTTTTATATTAATTTATTTATAATATTTTAATATTAAAAATAAATAATAATATCATAACCTTATTTTTTACCTAATAATTTAAATTATTAATATTAAATTATTTATAAATTTAATTTTTATAATAAAATTAAAATTATTTTTTATTTAAAATTTAATAATAATAATATTATTATTATATTAAATAAATAATTATTCTTTTTTAAAAATATATTAAAATTAAAATAAATAAAGGCCTTATAATTATAATTATGTAAAAATTCTCTTTTATTTAACGTTATTAAAACGCTTTTTTAGGTTTAATTCTTTTTATTTTTTAAATTTTTTTTTTATGATATATAAGGTTAATTTATATATAAATAATAATTTTAAATATAAAAACTATTTTATAATAATTATTATTCTTTTGTATTTTTTAATATTCCTTTATAATTTTTTTAAATATATAACATTTTTAATATAAATTTATTATAAAATTTATTTTTTTATTTAATAAATTTAAAATATTTTATAATTATATAATATATAATTTTATATTTTTTTTACTTATATTTTAACATATTTATTTTTAATATTTTTTATTTTAAAAAAAAAGTTTTTAATTTTATTTTTTTTATATATATTTAAATTAATATAAAGATTTTATATTTTTAAAAAAGTTTATATATATCTTTTATAACCTTTTTTTTCTAATAATAAACTTATAATTATTACGTTTTAAATATATTTTAACTTTTATATTTTAATTTATTAATTTATTATAATTTCTTTTAAATAATTTAAATTTCTTCCATTTTTTTATTTAATTATATTTAATTTTAAAATTCTTTAATTATTTAATATATATTAAATATATTATACCAAATTTTTAAAATTAACTTCTTTTTTTTTAAATTAAATTTTTCTTTCTTTCTTAAAACCTTTTAATCTATTCTTTCATATATTTTCCAATTTTATTTATAAAATTATTTTTATATTTATTTTTCTCTTTAAATTTTATTAATTTTTTATTAAAATATAAATTTAATAAAAAATATTCCGTTTTATTTTTTAAATATTTAATTAATATTATTTTATATGTTTTAATTATTTTTTAAAAATAAATTAATTATATTGTTTTTAATTTTATAATTATATTATGTTTTTTATTTTTTTTAATTAATAAATATTATATTATTATTTTATATGTTATAATATTT
>NW_025954046.1:0-10297 GCF_022497035.1 Daldinia vernicosa | reverse complement strand
TTATTTTTCTTTTTATTATTTATTTTAATTATTTTATTTTATTATTATAATTATTTAAATAATTTTATTATATTTTATTATAATAATTATTATAATTTATTATAAATTATTATAAATTATTATAAATTATTTTTTTTATAAAATATAATTGACTTTTTTTGCATTTATAATATAAACTTAACTTATAACTATTTTAATTATTTATATTTTTTTAACTTTTTACACGTTTATTTTTCTTATTTTAATTTTTTTTATTTCCCATTTATTATTTTCTTTTTGTTTATATTTTAATTATTTATATTAATACCTTTTAACATTTTATATTATTATTATATATACTTTAATTAATTATATTTTATTTTTTATTTGTAAAAACTTTTATATATTATATATTTATTTAATTTTTAAAAACTATAAATTTATTATTAACCTTTTATTTATTATAAAATATTTTATAATTTTATTTAATTATATTGTTTATTTTTATTATATTAATAATAATTTTAAATATAATTATATAAATTTCTTTTTATTATTTTTTAATTTAATTTTATATTAATTTATATAATATAAATTATTAATAATATAATAAATAATTTAAAAATATTAAATCATTGATTTAATTTTATTAATATTTATTTTATTAAAATAAAAAGTTAAAATTTTATACAATGTAATAAAAATAATAATAATCATATTTAATTTTAATATTTAATAAATCTTTATAACGAAAAAAAAGTTAATAGCGGGTTCGTATTTTCCGGAGATTAAATAAATATATGGTATATATAAACTTTTATAAATAATAAATAAAGTATAATTAATTAAAGTATATATAATCATGGTATAAAACGTTAAAGAATATTAATATAAATAGTTGAAATATAAGGAAAAAAAGGAAAAAGTAAATAAAAAACGAAAAAAGTAAAAAATAAAAAATAAACGTATAAAAAGCCGAAAAAATATAAATAATCGAAACGGTCGTACGTTAAGCTCGTATTATAAACGTAAAAAAATAAATCTTATTTTATAAAAAAAGTAAAAGAATTTATAATAATTTATAGTAAAATTATTTAAACGGTTATAATAATAAAATAAAGTAATTAAAATAAATATTAAAAAAAAAGGTAATAAAAAAAAACCGAAATAAAACGGTTAAATTTATTTTATTAAAATTTATTTATTATTTAATTTATTAAAATAATAAAACTTTACAAAAATATAAAAGGAAATAAAATAAATATATAATAAAATAAAAAAGTAATTAAAACGGGTACGGTTTTTTTTAACATATATACGGTTTTTACCCGAACATTTATTAAATAATAAAACCGATAACATTTAATATAATAAATAACATTTATAACCGGATCGGCGTAAAATAAATAATAATAATAATAATATTTAATAAACTTTTAAATTATTTTTATAATAAACATAAATTATTTAATTTTAAAAATTTTTATTATTAAAAATCTTTATTATTTTAAATTAAAACTTATTTATATAAATGAATTAATTATTAAAAAAGAGCAATATTAATTGCGTAATATGCTTATTGTTAAATGCGCAGTAAAAAGGGTACGTACTTACCACTTTTTTTTACCCATTTAACGTTTACCTTAATAACTTTACGAATACTAGTCGGACTTTTTTCCAAAAAGCATAATTAATTATCTAAGGAAATCAGCAAAAATACGGTCCAGGTTGCACGTGATTTAACCCGGAATTGGCTAGGATATTTAAATAATAAGTATGTATATATATATATAATGACTTTTTTAATAATATTTATTAATTTATTTTAGTTTATTATATATAAACACTTATATTTTTACGGAATAAATCGTTAAAAGTCTGGGGATTTTTTTATAAATTAAGCCAGTTAATTATTTACATTTTACTGTTTTTTAAGAATTATTCGGAGTTATATTCGTAAAGTTATTAAGGATAAAACGTGTTAAAATTACAATAAATAAAAGCCATTAAAAAAAGCCTTAAAATAGCCATTATAGTTAAAATTCATACTTTCAGCCGCATCCGGGTTAATATTGGTTTAAATCACGTGCACCTTAAACCGTAATTCTTATTATTCTTTTATTTAAATTATAATATAAATTATATAAAAATTAAATTAAAATTCGTAAAATTATTAAAAGTTAAATGTAAAAATCGATTTTAAATTACCCGGTACGTATTTTAAATATTATACGGGTAATAATAAGTATATTACACGATTAATATTACTTTTTATTTAAAACAAAGTCCGGTTTTATATTACATTAATTAAAAAATTATTATAAAAAATTAATAAAGTAATTAAAAAAGTAATTAATAAAATAAATTATAAATATTATATAAATAATTAATAAATACGTAAAATTTATTATTTAAATTATTAATAATTTTATTAATAAATTTCGAAATTATAAAAGTTTTAAGTTATTTAATTTATTTTATAATTTTTAAAAAAGTTATAAAAAATTTAAGTTTAAACTTTTAAATTTTTAACATTTTAAATATTTATTTAATTAAAATATAAAAAAAAGATTTTTTATTATAAATATAATAAATATAAATATAAAAATAAGGTTAATTTAAAAAAAATAATATAAATAATATTTAAAATAATTAAAATAATTAAAATAATTAAAATAATTAAAATAATTAAAATAATTAAAATAATTAAAATAATTAAAATAATTAAAGATAAAATTATTAAATAATTTATATTTTATAATTATTAACTTAAATAAATTAATTTATTTAAATAAAAAATAATATATATATTATTAAAATAAATTAAAATATTATAAATTTTTTAATTTAAAGATATAATATTTAATATTTTAAAAAATCTTTTAAATATAAATTATAATAATTATATAAAAAAATAAATTAATATATTTATTAAATTTAATTTTTTATTATTATTTTAAATATAATAATTATTATTTTATAAATAAGTAATATTAATTACGTAATGTGCCGTTTATTAAATGCGTAATTAAATATTAATTAAAATAAATAAATTATATTATTAAAGCTTATTTAATTTTAATTAAAATATAATGATTTTATATATAATTTTATATATAACGTTATAATAAATAACATTTAAAAATATTAAAAATAAATAAAGTAAAAAAAAACAATTTTTATAATATTTTTTTTATTATTTTAAATTAATTAATTATATTATAATTATAATATAAAATTACCTTAAATTAATAATATTTTTAAAAAAGTTATTAAAATTTAAGTAATAAATACATTAATAAAAATTAAAATTTAATATTAAATAAGTAAAAAGATATTATATTAATTAAAAAAAAAAAAAATAAAAATATATATTAAAACGTTTAAAATACGTGATTTTTACCTGTAATTATCTTATAAATAATATATTTAACAATTATATTTAATGGTATTAAATTTATAAATGAGATATATAATTAATAAGTATAACTTATTTATTTTAATTAATACCTGGTATTATATAAGGTATAATCTCGGGTAGTTTAAAATTACTTTTCGCACCTTTTTTTAAATAATTTTATAAATCTTAGTTTAAATCTTATTTAATTTATATTAAAGTTTAAATAAGAAATTTAACAAAAATACAATTTAAAATACACGTAATTCGGATTAATATTAACTTAAATACAGTTAAAAATATAAATTTTAATTATAATAACTCCTTTTAACGGTTTTTATCCTTTGTAATTTTAATACTTTTTAACCTTAATAATTTTACTAATATAACTTGGATAAATTTCGAAAAGGTTTTAATATTAAAATAAGTAAATAACTTAAATTATAAAGTAAATCCTACATTTTTACCTATTTATTCTATAAAAATATAATTATATTTATAAAATACGTTAATAAAAACTAATAAAAAGTATTGAAAATATTATTTTATATATATAAATAAAGGTATTTTTAATATCTCTACTAATTTTAAGCCAAATCACGTACACCTTAAACTATAATTTCTATCATTTCCTTATTTAAATTATAATATAAATTATATAAAATTTAAAGTTAATTTCGTAAAGTTATTAAAATAAACATTAAAAAGGTAAAAAAAAGTAATAAATATATATCTTATTTATTACACACGTAATAATAAGTATATTACGCAATTAATATTGCTTTTATAAATATAAACGTTAATGAATATATTATAAATAATATAAATAATTTTTTTCTTAAAATAATAATGAAAATTTTAAATAAAAAATGTAATATTTATATAAAAATTAAATTAATTTTTATAAATAAAATAAAATTAATATAATATAAATTATAAAATTTTAATAAAAAACTTATAAAAATAATATTATAATATATTTTTTTATTTAAAATTCTTTATTTAAAATTTTTTTAAAAAAATTAATATATAAAATAAAAAAATAAAAAAATAATAAATATATTTAAAATATTAATAAAATAATTTTTATAATTATAAATATATAATTAAAAACGTTTTTATTTCTTTTATAATTAAATAAAAATTATAAATATTGTTTTAAAAAAGATTTTAAAATAAATAAATTACTTTAATAAATTTATTTAAAATAATTTAAAATTTTTATAATATATTTTAATTAAAAATAATAAATATTTATAATAATTATAAATAATTCAAATAAATAATAATAATTTATAATATATAAAATAAAAAATAAAATTATTAAGATTTTAATAAAATATTTTATTTAATTTTATAAAATATTTTTAATTTCCTTTAATTAATTTAATAATTTTAAAAAAATAAATTAAAATCCTTTAATTAATAATAAATAAAAATTTAAAATAAATTATTTAAAAACCTTTTATTATAATAAAAATATTAAATTAATTTAATTTTTATTTTATAATTAATATTAAAATAACATAATAAAAAAATATAATTTTTATAAAATAAAATAAAAATTATATATATTATAATAAAAATATTAATTTATTTTTAAAATTATATATTTAAAATAATAATATATATTATTAATATTATTAAATTATTAAATTAAAAAAATATTATATTTATAAAAATATATAAAATATATTTAAAATTTAAAAAAAATTATAAATTTTATAATATTTATTTTAAAATTATTAAGAATAATATTATTTAAATTATACTTTTAAATAATATTTAAGTTATAATACGTACTTTCGCAATTTTATAACCTTACCCCGTATTTATTTAACCAATTAAACCTTTTTAAATTATTTATTATAAAGTATATACTTTAAATATACCGTTATATATATTTATGTATATATTAATTCTTTTATATTTACTTTTTAATTTAAATAATTTTATAAATTTAACCTTACGTTTTTTAAAATATATATTATTAAATTGTTTATAAAGTAAAAAAAATAATAATCCCGATTATATTATAATGGTTATTTTATTTTATTTTATATAATTTAATAAATATATTATAATAATAAATATATAATGATACTTGTGTTACATGATCGAATTTTTACGTTATTATATATATTTTTATAACTTTATATGAAATCGAATAAAATAGTTAATATTATATAACCGAGATTATTATTTTTTTTATTTTATAAGTTATTAAATGATATATGTTTTAAAAAACGTAAATTAAAATTTATAAAATTATTTAAATTAAAAGATAAATATAAAAGAATATAAAACAATTAATATATATATATAAGTGTATATAATGGTATATTTAAAATACGTACTTAATTTAAAAAAGTTTAATTAATTAAAAGGTGTAAAATATATCATTTAATTTTAAAAAAAATAAAACATAACCCGGATATTAATTAAAATATAACTTAAATAATAATATTTATTATTAATAATTGTTATATTATATTAATTAATTTAAAGTATTAAATTATAATAGTTAAAAAAATTAATATAAAAAAAAATAAAGGTTATATTTTTAAGTTATTAAAAAAAATATAATTTTATATTATAAATATTAAAAAAAAGAATTTTTATAATATTATATATTATTTTATAAATATATTAAAAATAATAATAAAATTTTTAATTTAAAAAATATTATTAAATTATTATTAAATTATATATAAAAATATTTATATTATTAAAAATAAATTAAAATCTTTAAAATTAAAATAAAAAATTATAATAATAATATTATTAATATAAATATTATTAATAAAAAAAATAATTAAATTAAATATAAATATAAACATTTTAAAAAACTTATATTTAACTTATATATATATAAAATATTTAATAAAATTAATAATATTTTATATAATAATTATAATTATAATTTTTATATAAATTTTATTATTTATTATGAGCAACACTAGTTGCGCAGTGTGCCGTTTGCTGCGTGCGCAGTATGCGGGGTATGGTCCCGGGTAGCTTAAAATCGCTTTTCGCACCCTTTTTTAAATAACTTTACGAATCCTGGTCCAAATCCTATATAAATTACACCAAGATTTATATAAGAAAATCAGCAAAAATACAATCCAGGGTGCACGTGATTCGGACCAATATTGACTCCGATGCGGCTAAAAGTATGAACTTTAATTATAGTGGCTGTTCCAAGGCTTTTTTTAGTGGCTTTTACCCCCTGTAATCTCAACACCTTCAATCCTTAATAACTTTACGAATATAGCTCCGAATAATTCGCAAAAAACGGTAGGATTTATTTAACTCAAGGGTCTATTTTATAAAAAAGAGTTGGGATTTTTAGCTATTTATTTCGTAAAGGTGGGCTATATTTATAAAGTACGCTAATGAAAACTAGTAAAAATGTAACTTTATATATACAAATAAGGGTATCTTAAATATCTTCACCAATTCTGGGCCGAATCACGTGCACTCTAGATTGTAATTTTGCTGATTTTCTTATATAATTAAATATGCTTTTTTGAAAGGAATCGGGCCAGTTTTCGTAAAGTTATTAAGGTAAACGTTAAAAGGGTGGGAAAAAGTGGTGGGTACGTACCCCATTTACTGCGCACGCAGCAATGGGCATACTGCGCAACTAGTGTTGCTCAATTATATAAATTAATATATAATATTTAAAATTATAAAAAAATAATAAAATATATTTATTTATTTTATTTAAAATAAATAATATATATAATATGTAATATATATAATAAAAATAAAATAAAAAAAAAAAGAAAAAATTAAAAATAATTAAAAAATTAAATAAATATTAATTAAATTTTATATATTAAATTTAAAATATATTAACGTTTTAATTTATTAAATTTAATTAAATAAAAATAAAATTTTTATTATAATTAATTAAATATCTTTACTCTTTTATTAAAATAAAAAATATATTTATTATTTTTTAAAATATTTAATAATTATAATAAAATAAAAATAAATAATTTATATAATTAAATTTATATAAAAATAATAATTAATATAATATAAATTTTATAAAATTTAAAAAAAATTTATAATTTAATTAATTTTAAATGTATTAATAATTAATTTTTTTTTAAATTTTAAAAAATAAACTTATACCCGTTTATACATTTATAATTAACTAAGTTATTAATTATTTTTATTTATTAATTAAAGGAAAAAAAATAAGTAATATTAATCGTGTAATATACCCATTATTACCCGTGTAATATACGGGGTATAATCTCGGGTAATTTAAAATTACTTTTTATAATTAACTTTTAATAACTTTACGAATTTTAATCCGATTTATATATAATTTACATTATAATTTTAATAAAAAAATTAATAAAATTCCAATTTAATGTACACGTAATTTAAACCAATATTAACTCCGATGCGGTTAAAAGTATAAATTTTAACTATAATAATTATTATAAGCTTTTTTTTAATGGTTTTTATCCTTTATAATTTTAACACTTTTTAACTTTAATAACTTTTTTAATATAACCCGGATAAATTTTAAAAAAGCTTTAATATTTAAATAATTAAATAATTAAAATTATAAAGTAAATCTTAAATTTTTACTTATTTATTAAATAAAAATACGGTTATATTAATAAAATACGTTAAAATAAATTAATAAAAACCATTAAAAATATCATTTTATATATATAAATAAAAGTATCTTAAATATTTTTATTAATCTTTAATTAAATCACGTGTACTTTAAACCGTAACTTTTATTATTTTTTTATTTTAATTTTAATATAATTTATATAAAATTTAAATAAAAATTCTTAAAATTATTAAAATAAACGTTAAAAAAAAGCCGAAAAAAACCGGGTACGTACCGTTTATATTACACGGGTAATAATGGGCATATTACACGATTAATGTTATTTAAAAAAATATAATAAAAAAAAATAATTTTTTTATTATTTTATTTTAAAAATTATATATATAAATTAATATAAATTATTAATTTTTATATTATTTTATTAAATTTATTATTTTTATTATATATATATTTTTTTTTTTTTTATATGTTATTAATTTTTTTTTAATTTTATTAATATTTTAAAAAATTTTTTTAATTTTATATATTTAATTATTATTAAAAATTTTATTAATTAATTATAATATTAATATTAATTATTTATTTATTAATATTTATTATTATTTTTATTTATAAATTTTTATTAATTATAAATAATTTAAAAAAAGTTATATTTAAAATAATTTAAAAATGCTTATATATTTTTATTTTTAAAAAACTTTTATTTAAAACGTTTTATACGTTTATAAATTATTATATTTTTTTTAAATTAATATTTTAAATAAAATTTAAATTTAAATTAATATTAATAATAAAGTTTTATTTAAATATTCAATTTATTTAAACGTAATTTTATTAATTTAAAATATAATAAATAATAAATAAATATTATTATTAAAATTTTATAAAAATCTTTTTATTTTATATTTTTTTATATTTAATTATATTACATTTATTTTATTATTATATTATTATAATTTTAAATTTAAATAAATTAATTTTTTATATTTAATTTATTATTTAATTTATTATTTACTAACTTATTTTTTATCCCATCTTTTATTATACCGTTTTTTTTACTACTTTTTTTTTTATTACTTTCCCTTTTTATACTTTTTTATACATTTTTTCTTTATACATTTTCTTTTTTTATATTCCTTTTTATATCCCTTTTTATAATATCTTTTCCTTTATAATAATTACATTATATTTTTCTTAACTTATAAATTAATTAATTCTTTTACTTATTCATTACCTTATTTAAAATTATCTAATAATAATAATTTTTTAATAAATAATTTATTATATTTAAATTTTATATATTTTTTACTATTAACATTTTTAATAATACAACATTATTAAAAATATATTTATATTTTAAATAATTATTTATAATATATTTTAATAAAAATAACGTTTAAAAATAATTATCTTTATAATAAATAATACATTAATAAATTATAATTAATTTAATAAAACTATTATTTTTACTAATTTAATTACTTTTTTATATAAATTTAATAAAATAAAAAAATATATTAATATAAATAATAATATAAATATTAAAAATATTTAATCTTACTTTTAATATATTAATTACTACAATTATTTAATACCGTAAATCCTTTAAAATTTAATTTTTTAAAATATAATTTTTTTAATTTTTTAATTTAATACCGTTATAAAATAAAAAATATTTTAATTAATTAATTACTTTTTTTATTTTTTATATTATACTATAATATATAATAATTTTATTTTTTTTATATATAAATAATAAATTTAAAATAATTTTTTTTATAAACTTTTAATAAATTATTTTTTTACTTTTTAATAACCATATAAAACATATACTTTTTATATTAAATATAAAAATATAATAATATAAATTAACTTATATAATAAATTATTAAAATAAATAAATTTAATTATATTATAAATTTATTATATAATAAAAATATTTTTTATTTTATAATAATAATATTATAATTAAAAATATTAATTATATACTTATTTTTTTTAAAATTAAATTTAATTATATAAACTTTTTTTAAAACTATATTTTTTTATTTAATAATTTATATATTACCTTTAATATTATATAATATTTATTTATAATAATTTAATTTAATAATTAATTTTATTATAAATAAATTAAATATATTTAAAATATTTTTATTATAAAAATTTTAAATATAATAAAAATAATTATTATATTATTATTTATTAAATTAAAAATTTAATATATATAAATATAAATATTAATATTATTATAATAACGTTATAAATTTTTTTATAAAATTATTAAAAAAATTATAATTATAATAATATTATTAAAA
>NW_025954045.1:0-10451 GCF_022497035.1 Daldinia vernicosa | reverse complement strand
ATAATTATTAGAATTTTTAAAATATATAATAAATTAATAAAATTAAATTTTTTAATTATTTTTTTAATATATATTTTATAATTAAATATAATAATTTTATATTTTTATTATATATTATTTTAATTTTAAAATATTAATTCATTAATTTTTTATTTTTTATTTTTTAAACAATTTTTATTAAATTAATTATTATATTAATTATTTTTTAATATATTTTATAATTTATTAAAAACATTTTTTACGTTAAAACTTTAAAAAATTATTATATAAAATTAATAAGGAAATAATAAATAATTAATAAATAATTTATTAATAAATAATAAAAAAATTAATAAAAGATTTAATGTTTTCGATAAATTTTCACATGCGAGCTTATAAGCACGTAAAAACGCTTACGCAAGTTTATAAATATATACGTTTTTTTAAATTTTATATTATTAATATATTATTAATATAAATATATATATATATTATTTTATTAATAAAATAAAATAAATATAATTCTTTAATAAAAATTATTATTTTAATAATTATTAAGATTTTAATTATTTTTTTATATTATAAAATAAATATATTTTTTAATTTATATAACGTTTTTTTTAAAAGTAATATTAATTATGTAATATGCCGTTTACTGCTTACGCAATATACGGGATATGGTTTTAAGTAGCTTTAAATTACTTTTTACATCTTTTTTTAAATAATCTTACAAGTTTTAGTTTAATTTATGTATAGTTTATATTATAATTTAAATAAAAATATTAATAAAATTATAAATCTAGTTGTACGTGATTTAGATTAATATTAATTTAAATACGGTTAAAAATATGAATTTTAACTATAATAACTATTTTAAAGCTCTTTTTAATGGCTTTTATCCTTTAAAATCCTTTTATCTTTTAATTTTAATAATTTTATTAATTCAACCCGGATAAATTTTAAAAAAGTCTTAATATTTAAATAATTAAATAATTAATATTATAAAAAAAAACTTAAAATTTTAATAATTTATTTTATAAAAATAAAATTATTTTTATATAATAAGTTAAAATAAATTAATAAATATTAATAAAAAAAGTTATTTTATATATATAAATAGTTATTTTTTAGATATTTTAACTAATTTAAGGCCAAATTACATATAACTTAAATTTTAATTTTGCTAATTTTTATATTTAAATTTTAATATAAATTATATGAAATTTAAGATTAAATTTATAAAATTATTAAAGGAGATGTTAAAAAAAAAGTAGGTAGTTTTCGGGTATATACCACTTTATACCCCGTATATTACGCACTTAATAATGGATATACTACGCAATTAATATTATTCTTTTTTAATTATATATATTTATTAAATAATTATATATATATTAATTTATTATTTTTTATAATATATAAATAAAAATACTTTTAATATTATATTAATTAATTTTTAAATTAAATTATATTATAATAATTATTATAATTTTAAATATTTTAATTATCAAAATAATTATATAAATATTATTTAAAATATCTTTATATTAAAATCTTTTTTTATTATTATTTTAAAAATAATATTAATTATATAATATATTTATTATTACTTATATAATAAAACGAAATATATATTAAATAGTTTAAAATTGCTTTTTATAATTAACTTTTAATAACTTTATAAATTTTAATTTAAATCATATATAATTTATAATATAATTTAAATAAAAAAATAATAAAAATTATAATTTAAGGTGTACGTAATTCGGACTAATATTAACTTTAATGCGGTTAAAAGTATAAATTTTAATTATAATAACTGTTTTAAGGTTTTTTTTAATAGCTTTTATCCCTTATAATTTTAATACTTTTAATCTTTAATAATTTTACGAATATAACTTTAAATAATTTAAGAAAATCGGTAAAATATATTTAATTTTACGGTTTATTTTATAAAGGAAAAACGGGATTTTTAACAATTTATTTTGTAAAAATACGGCTATTCTTATATAATAAGTTAAAATAAACTAATAAATATTAATAAAAAAGTTATTTTATATATATAAATACTTATTATTTAAATAATTCGGTTAATTTAAAGCCGAATTACGTACATTTTAAACCGTAATTTTTGTCATTTTCTTATTTAAATTATAATATAATTTATTAAAGATTTAAATAAAAATTTGTAAAATTATTAAAATAAACGTTAAAAAAAATGGGAAAAAACCGGATATATACCTTAAATATTACATAAATAACAATGGGTATATTATATAATTAATGTTATTTTATTTTAAATTTATAAATAAATATTTATTTTATTAATATTAATATTAATTTAATTATGTTAATATTAATAATTCTTTAAGCGTTTTTATTAATTATAATTTATATTTTATTTTTTACATTTTTGTTTTAAATTATTTACTTAAAAAAGTAATTTTTTAAATTCTTTTATTTTTTAAATTTTAATTTTAATAAAACTGTTTTATAAATAATATTTTAATTAATTATTATTTAAAGTTTAAATATATATTTAATGTTTAATATAATTATTATAATAATAAATATTATTTTATCTTTATAATTTCTTTTATAAATTATTTTTTATTAATTAAATAAAAAGATTTTTAAAAAGTTTTAAAAAAATTAAACTATTAATATAGCGATTTTATTTCGCTTATATTTTATAATAATTAAGATTATAATTAATAAAATTATACCTCCCATATTATCGTTTTTAAGAAAACTTTTACTTTTTAATTATTAAATTTATTTTAATATTATAAATCACTTTTTTTTATTATATTTCCGGTTAAACTTTTTAATTAATATATTTACCTTTTAAAAACTTAATGAATTTAAAGTTATTTTCATAAGTAATTAATCCGCGATAAATCTTAATAATTCTTTTATATATTTTTTTAAAAAATTATTAATGTTTTATAATATATTCTTTATTATTTTAAGTTATTACTTTAATTTAAATATCTTTTTAAAAGTTATAATTTATTATTAATTTATTATATTATTATTTATTAATTAAAATGTTACTTTAATTTATATTTTAATATAACGTAAGTTATTATCTTTAATTTTTTCCTCCGGTTGGTTTTTTAAAGTATTTAACTTTAAATTTAATTTATATTTTTTATTTTAAGTTATATTAATTATAAAATTACAAATAAAAGGTTTTTTATTTTATTTATTTAATTAATTTAAAATTATTTATAAGGTATTATTTAGTTTTTTTTATATTATATTAACATATATTAATTTTTTCTTAAATATGTAAAATAATTATAATTTTTATTTTAATTTATAAAATAATGTTTTATTAAAATAAATGTTTTTTATTAAAATAATTTTTTAATTAAATATTTATATATAATATATATTAATAATTTTATAATTAATTAAATATTTTATATATACTTTTAATTAAACGTTTTTACTTTATTTATTTTTTACATTAATTATATTTTTATTAAATAAATATATTTTATAATTATAAATATAAATATATTTTTAATATAATTTTAAATTAATTATTAACATTTTTACTATTTTTAAAATATATTATTTAAAATATTAATAAAACCAATTTTTTAATATCTTTATTAATAATTTATAATTATTTTATTAATTAAAATTTTAATTTAATAAATAAATTATAATTTTAATATATTTTAATTATAATTTCTTTTAATAAATTAATATTTAATTATATTTTAATAAATTTAATTTAAAATTTTTATTTTAATTTTTTTATATTATTTATTAATTCTTTTATAATTAATGGTAATAGTTTTAAATTTAATCTTTTTTTATATATTTGTTAAATATATTAAATAATCTTTTATATATTAATTATTAACGTATTATTATTATATTTTAATTTATATATTTTTAATTTAAATTAATAATTAATTTAATTATTTATTTAATTAATTTTTAATATAATCTTTTTTTATATTTTATTAAAAATCATATAAATTATAATAAGTTTTAAATATTTATTTAATATAATTAATATTTATAATATTTTATTATATTTAATTAAAAAATCGAATAAATCTTAAAATATTTTTTAAAATAATTGTAAAAAATAATACTTTAATTTTTTTTAAAAATAATATATTTAATTTATGTTTTAATATATATTTTATACTTAATTATAAATTTCCTTTTAATTTTAATTCCTTTAACGTTATATATAAAATTTTTTAAAATATTAAATTTTAAATAATTTAATTTTCAATATTAAAACTTTTTTATATCTTTTTTTTAATAATAATATATATAACTTCTTTAATATAATTAATATAAAATAAGTTATAAAATTAATTATATTATTATAAAATTTAAATATAGTTAATATAAATATAAATAATAAATAAATTTTAATAAATTTATATTTAAAAAATAAAAAGTTAAAATATTTAATTAATTTTTTAAATAATATATTTTTATTTTTTAATTTAAATTTTAAAATGTAAAATTTATCGTAATATTATATACCGGTTTTCTTTTAAAAAATAACCTTTAAAATAATATTAATATAAAACCTTTTTATTATAATTACGTTAATAAAAATTAAATCTTTAATATTAAAATTATTTAATTTGTTTAATATTTTTCTTAATACTTTAATATTTTTTTTAAAAATAAAAAAAATTAAAATTCCGGCTTTTACCACTTTTTTTTAACCTTCTTTTAAATATCAAGTTTTAAACAAACTTTATTATTAATTAAAAATACCGTTTTATAAATATTTAAAATAATATTATTAATTAATTAATAATAATTAAATTAAATTATTATAAAATATATTTTATAAATAAATTAATATTATATTTTTACTTAATTAATAATTATTATAATTATTAAATTATTTAAATAATCTTTTTATCCATTTAATTAATATTTAAATTTATTATTTTTATTATTTTAATAACTTTTATAATTAAATTTATCCTTTTATTTAATATATTAACTTTTTAAAATAATTTAATTTTTAAACGCTTTTTATCTTAAAAACTAATAATATTTCTTAATTTCCTTACATTTACTTTTATTAAATATTTTTTATAAATTATAATTATTAGCCTTTAAAATAATAAATTAAAAATTTTTATAAATATTAAATTATTAAATATAAATATTTATTAATTTATTTAAATAAAAATAATTATATTTTTTACCTTTTATAATAAATATATTAATTTAAATTAATTTTAATAATATATTTATTAAATATATTTTTTATTTTATTAATAATTTTTAAAATAATTTATTATCTTTAAAAATAGTTAAAAATTATAAAGAATATTTTTTAAGTAATTTTAATATCTTTTTTATTTTTTTTATAATTATAAATTCTTTAATTTAATAAATATTTTAATTAATAGTTTAATAAATTTTAATTATTTTTTAAAAATTTAAAATTATAATATTTCCATTAATTTTTAAGATTTTATAAATATATACATTTTTATATAAAATATATTATTTTTAATATTATTTTTAAAATTTTATTTTATTAAAATAAACCTATTATAAATATTTTTAATAATTTTTTTTTAATTTTATAATAATTAATAAAATAATTAATTAAAAATATTTTTTAATTATATAAATAATATTAATTATCGAAATAAAGTTATTAATAATATATTTAAATATAATAAGTAATAAAATTTCTTTTTTAATAATTTTTTTAAATAAAATAAAACATTTAATTTATAATTATAATAATAACTATCTTTTTTATTTAAATAAAAATATATTATTTTATAATTTTAATAAATAATTTATTAAAATCTTTTTCGATAAATATATTAATTTATATATTAATAATTTTAATATTACCATTAATTTAAATTTTCCGCATAATTACATTTTAAATTATTATTTTTTACTTTTTTATAAATTTTAATATAAAAAGTTTTATTTTAATAATAAAAATAATAACGGAAATAACTGTAATAATAGTAATAAAAACAATAATAATAATAATAATAATAATAATTATAAAAATATATTTATTTAAATTAATTTAATAAAAATAATTTTCCTTAAAATTTAATTAAAGAGTAAAAATAATTAAACATATTTTAAATAAATCTTTACCGTAAATATTTATTATAAAAAGATTAAATAATTATTATAATAATTAAATAAAATAAAATAAAATAAAAACAAAAAATAAAATAAATATTTTCTTTTTATATTATTATATATTTAAATTATAAATTTAAATATAAAATTAAATTTATAACTATTAAAAATTATAAAAATATATAATATATATAAATAATATAAATAAATAAAAAAGATTTATTTTTTTTTAAAATAAAAATACATATAATACATTTTTCATATATTTATTTTAATTATATAATAATTATAATAATGGTTATGTTATATATAGCGCACGCGCCACATGTGTCACGTGAGCCGTGCCGACCGCTATTTTTTATATAATATATAATAAATTTATAAATTATTTTTTAAAAGTTTTATTAAAAATATTAAAATTATAAAAAATAAAAATTATTAAAAAAAATTATAAAATAATTATTATAATTAAAATTTATATTTTTAATTATATTTAAATTAATATTAATTAATATAATATATATTTTAAATTATAATTTTTATTATTTTTTATTTAAATTATAATATAAATTATATAAAAATTAAATTAAATTTTATAAAATTATTAAAAGTTAAATGTAAAAAACGATTTTAAATTACTTAAAATTATATTTTATATTACATTTATAATAATACGTATATATAATTAATAATTAATTAAATTTTAATTTTTTAATTTATGTAAATTTTTTTAATAAATTATATTTATTAAAAAATTAATTTAATATAATAAATTTATATATTATTTTTTAAAAAGTTTATTATTTTATATATTACGCATTTAATCAACGGTATATTACGTAATTAATGTTATTTTTTATTAATTAAATAAAAGTAACATTAATTACGTAATGTGCCGTTTATTAAGTGTTTAATATATAAGGTATAATCCCGGGTAGTTTCAAATCGTTTTTCGCATTTCTTTTTTAATAACTTTACGAATTCGTATCCGAATCTTTTTTAATATATATTAAAATTCATATAAAAAAATCAACAAAATTACAATCCAGGTCACACGTGATTTAAACCAATGTTAACTCCGATGCGGTTAAAAGTATGAATTTTAATTATAATAACTGTTTTTAATAATTTATATTTTTTATAATTTTTAAACTTTTTAACTTTAATAACTTTATTAATATTATTTAAATAAATTTCGAAAAAGTTTTATTATTTAAATAATTAAATAGTTAATATTATAAAAAAAGTTTAAAATTTTATTAATTTATTTAATAAAAATATAATTATATTTAATAAATACGTTAATAAAAATTAATAAAAATGTTATTTTATATATATAATTACTTTTTTTAAATATTTTTATTAATTTTAATCGAAATCACGTGTAATTTAAATTATAATTTTATTAATCTTTTTATATAAATTTTAATATAAATTATATAAGATTTAAAATAAAATTAATAAAGTTATTAAAATATATGTTAAAAAAATAAGTAATTTTTAAATACGTACCGTTTTATACCCCGTATATTACACATTTAATAATGGGTATATTACGTAATTAATGTTACTTTTTAAATAATATTAATATTATTTTTTATAAATTAATTTTTTAAAAAATATATATTTAAAAAACTTTAAATTAAACATTTAATATTTTAAAAATAATATAATTAATTAAAAAATAATATAATTATAAATTTTTTTTTATAAATTAAATATTAAAAAATTTAATTTAAAATTATTTAAAATAAAACCATATTTATATATTATATAAATAATAAATAAATATATTATATAATTAATATTATTTCATTTTATATATATTTACTTAAATAATTAAATAATAAAAAAATTTTAAAATAAATTTCGTTATATTTTAATTACGTTTTACTTTTTTTTCCGCGTTTATTATTATAAGCCTTTTAATTAATTCATTAAAATTAATTAATGTGTTTAAAGTTTTAAAATAAACATTAAAACGTGGATATTATAAATGGTTATATTAAATTAATTAACTTTACGTGATTTAAAAATAATTTAACCATTTATAATTTCTTATATTTTCATTTATATATTAAAATTTTATACTTTAAATATACATACAATTTTAACATTTAATTAAATTATTTATATAATTAAAAACGCTTATTTATTTTATAATAATTAAAAATCTTATTATTTATATTTTATTATTAAATTAAAAAATATATTTAATTTTAATTACGTTAAATAAAAAAGTTTATATAAAATTTAATTTACGTTAAATTTATAATATAAAATATTATTAAAAAAATAATAACCATTTTTATTAAGTTTTTTAAATAATAAAAATAAAATAATTAATTTAAAAAATTAATTAAAAATAAAAAGTTTTAAAATTAATTTAACCTTAAAAACGTTAATATTAAAAAGAATTTTCTTATATTTTTACGCATTTATTTAAAAATATTTAATTTAATTAATTATTAAAAGAAAATAATAACATAATTAACGTATAACATGCCGGTAAAATTAAAAAAAAATAAAATTTTTTTTAATTATATAATAATTAAAATTGTAATTATTATTAAAATTTACCTTTTAATTAAAATTAATTAAATATTTATAAATAATATAATTATTTATTTAAAAATTTTATATATATATAATATAAAATAAATAATTATAAAAAAATTAAATAAATATATTAAAATTATAATATTTATAAAATATTATTAAATAATTTATACTTTAATAAATATAATGATTTATTAGTTTTATATAAACACCCACTGTTTTTCCATTAAAACTCACCAACTTTATAATATAATTATATAACGAAAAAAAATAAATAAAAATATAACGTTTTTAAATTAAATTAAAACTTTAATTAAATAAGCTATTTATATAAATTATTACGCATTATTAGGTATAATAATAAAATTAAATCTATGTAAAGTTAAGAAAAGTAATTGTTTCATTAAAAAGTTAAACTTTTTAATGAAAAAAATATTTTATTAACTTTACTTTATAATAAAAGGTACAAATATACCTGTAACAAAATAAGGAAGAGATAAGCATTAAATATAATCAATTATATTTATAAAAACGTTAAGTTTATATTTTTATTTATTTTCTTCGCTTTATAATTATATTATAAAGTTAATAAGTTTTAATAAGAAAACAATGGGTGTTTACATAAAATTAATAAATTAATATATTATTAAAAATATATATTTTATTTTATAAAAAACCTTAAATATAAATATACTTTTAAAAAAATATATTTTTAATATAAAAAAACTATTACACCTTTTATAAAATTTTTTAAAAATTAAAAAATTTAAATTTTAAAATAATTTATTATTATAATAAAAATCTATTAAATTTATTTACTTAAAGTTTTAAATACGAAATATTAATTTAAAGATTTTACAATAATAATAAAAAATATATTATTAATATAAGTTAATATTATAATAAACCGAAAAAATAATAAAATAATTAATTAATTTTTAACTTTTAAAAATATTATATTAATATTACGATATTATTTAAATAATAATATATATTTTTAAAAAAAAGTTAATTTTATTAAAAACTTTTTTAAACCTATTTATTAAAAAAAAAAAAAAAATATAACCGATTTATTTAAAAAAAATAATTTTAAAATTAAACAGTTTTTATAATTTTTTACCAATAAAAAATGTTATTAAAATAATTTAAATAAACATAAAAGGATTAATATTATTATTAATTTATTAATTAAATTTTATTTTAATTAATTTAAAAAGGAATATAAAATTTATAAAAGATTTTATAATTTAAAATAATGTTTTTATACCTTTTTAAAAAAAACTTTTTATTATTTTAAATTTTATAAAAGTTTATAAATTTTTATTAAAATAAATTTAAAAAAACCGTTAATAATTATTAAAATATAAATTATTAAAAAAAATAAAAAAAATTATTAATAAAATTAATAAAAGTTAATTAAATAAATAAATTATTAATATTAATAAATTAAATAATTTTATAATTATTTAATTTTATATAATTTTTTACGTTAATTAATACTTTTTTAAAAATTTAATTATTGTAAATTTAAAAATTATAATATATATATTTAATAAAATATTTAAGTTTAAAAATTTTAAAATAATCTTTTTTAAAAATTATTTATATGTAAGTAAAAAATTTATAATTATATTAAAATATAATAATGTTAATATAAAAACCTTATATAAAAAGTTATATATTATATTAAAATTTTTTAATATTATTTTTTATAAAAATTTTATTTATAATTTAATATTATTAAAAATATTATAAAAATAAAATTATTAATAAAATAATAAAATTATTTA
>NW_025954044.1:0-11532 GCF_022497035.1 Daldinia vernicosa | reverse complement strand
TTATTTTAAAATTATTAATAATTATTATATTATATTAATTAATTTAAATTATTAAATTATAATAATTAAAAAATTTAATATAAAAAAAATAAAAACTATATTTTTAAATTATTAAAAAAAATATAATTTTATAATATAAATATTTAAAAAAAAAATTTTTTTATAATATTATATATTATCTTTTATAAATATATTAAAAACGATAATAAAATCTTTAACTTAAAAAACGTTATTAAATTATTATTAAATTATATATAAAAATATTTATATTATTAAAAAATGGTTAAAATCCTTAAAATTAAAATAAAGAATTATAATAATAATATTATTAATAAAAATATTATTAATAAAGAAAATGGTTAAATTAAATATAAATATAAATATTTTAAAAAATTTATACCTAATTTATATATATATAAAATATTTAATAAAGTTAATAATTTTTTTATAATAATTTTTATTTATAAAAATAAAATTAATAATATTTTATATAATAATTATAATTATAATTTTTATGCAAATTTTATTATTTATTATATTAATATAATAAATAATTTCTTAAAAAAATATAAATAAATTTAATAAAATAATTTTATTTAAAAATATTTTATTAATATTATGGAATAATATAAAACCTTTTAAATAAATAATAAACCTATATTTAAAAAGGTAATGTTTAGTTTTAAATGTGATAAATGGTTTAAGGTTATTTTTAAAGAAGTTAAAAAAAACTTTTATTATAATATTTTTAATTTTTAATTATTATAAGAAACTATTTATAATTATTATATAGATTTTAAGTAGGTATTAAAGAAAAAATATTTATTTAATAGAAAATTAAATAAATTTAAAATATATATTTATATATATAACTTCATTTAATATAAAAGAATAAATTATAATAAAATAAAAATAATAATAATTAAAGTAGTTTTATAGAGAATTTTAATAATGTTATTTATATTATTAAAATAATATATAATATAAATTAATTTTATAACAATATATTTTAATAAAGATTTAATTAAAGATATATATATATAAAATAATTTTTTATATTAAAAAAATATTTTAATATTTACTTAAATAAAAAGGAAAAGTTAAGTTTTAATAAATTAAAAATTATTAAATTAATAAATCTTTTATATAAATTAAAATAATTTAAGGTTATATAATAAAAAAAGGTTTAAAAAATATTTAAAAAATTAAAATATTAATTTTTAATAATTAATAATGTTGTATATATTAACAAAAATATTGGAAATATTATAACCTTTTATATTAACAATTTTATATTATTTAAATTTAATTTTAAAAAGTTAAAAAAGTTAATTATTAATATTTAAAAAAATATATTTATTATAAATTTAAATAATATTAATTAATATTTAAAAGTATAAATTTTAAAATTGATTTCTATTAATAATATATACCTTAATTAAAAATAATATATTAAGAAAACATTTTATAATATAAGATTTGAAAATATAAAAAAAGTTTTAACCCCATTTAACTTAAAGGTTTAAGAAAATATAACTTTTTATAAAAAAAATAATTATATAAATTTAAATAAAATATTTAAATATATATTATTAATAGGTAAAATAAATTTTTTTACTTATTTAATAAAATTTAATATTAATTTTATAATATTAATTTAAATATAATTTATATATAATTTTATAGAAAAATATATGATTAATATAAAAAAAATAATAAAATATTTATATAATATTAAAAATTAATATATAAAAATATTAAATATTTTATAAAAATTATTTATATTATAAATTTAATAAAATTAAACTATATAATATAATAAATATAAATTACGTTTTAAACTTAATTATTAAAAAATCAATTATTAATTATATATTTTTTATAACCGGAATATTTATATTATAATTATTAAAATTATAAACAATTATAATAAAAAATTTAAATAAAATTAAATACGTTATATTTATTACCGCTATTATAAATGCGACATAAATACGCAATTTTTTAAAAAAACTAAATTATATACTTAATAAATTAATTACATTATTATGTAATAATATAATAATTATTATATAATTATAAAAATTAATAATAAACCGTTAAAAATGGCATATTAAGAAAAATTACCATTATATATAATAAAAAATAAAAGATAACTATATTATAATATAACATATAAATAATAAAGAAAATTTTATTAATAAATTTATTAAACCTTTAAATAAAAATATATATTATAAATTTATAAAATTATTAAATATAAAAAATCGGAAATAATCTTATAATATATTCGTAAAAATATATAAAATATATTTATTTAAACAATACTTACATATATATTTAAGAAATTATAATAAATAATACATATTTTACCGTAATAATAAAGTAACTATATAAATACAAAAATCTCCACAACCTTAAATATACATATAATTTCAACATAAATATCATCGCAATCTTAAATTCCTTTAAATTAATTTTAAAAATTTAAGCTTTATTAAAGCTATTTTTATTATATTAATTATAAAATTATTTAAAACTTTTTTACTTTTATTTATATACGCAATTTAATTTTTAATATAAAAAGATTATATAATAAATATTATTACATTTTACTGTATAATTTTATAATATTAATAATATGTTTTAAAAATAATTTTTAAATATAAAATTCAAAAATAAAAATATTTATAATTATTAATAATATTTTTTAAAAAAATAATTAAACAATTATATTTTTATTTAAATATTTATTTATTAATTTAAAAAAAAAAGTTTTATATTTTATTTATAAACATTTAATTAAAATAAATTATATTATTAATTATTTATAATTTAAATTATAAAATATTAAAATATAATAAATATATTTTATTATATTTTTAATTAATATTATATATAAAATTAATAAATTTAAAATATTATTTTTTATTAATATAATTATTATTTTAATAAAAATAATCATAAATATTATATATAAATTTTTTCATAATAAAAAATTTAAAAGTTTTAATTAAATTATAATTAATATTATATAAATTTATATATAGTTTAAATCTTTTTTATTAAATATTATTATTATTAATTATAATAATATTAAATAAGCCGTTTTTAAATTTTATATATTATATATTAAATTTTATTTATATATTTTTTATATTAATTAAAATATTATTTTATATATTAAAAAATATTAAAAAAAAGTCTTTAATTAAATCTTTTACAATTAATAAATCTTTAAATAATAAACTTGTTAAAATAATGATCACATGTTTGTATAATACGTATGTTAAGGTTAAAGCCGTGTTTTAACCCATAATTAATTAAATAATTTACTTTTATATTATTTAATTTTTTTCTTTTATATAATTAAATTTAAATTAAATTAATAAAATTATTACTAGTTATTTATCGTGTGTTTCTTATTATAATATATTATATTATTACGTAACTTTTATTAATTAAACATTAATTAATATTTAATTGTAAAATTAAATATAAATTAATAAAGTTTAATAAAAAAAAAATCTTAAAAGATTATTAAGTTAATATATTATTTTAACTAAATTATTACGTAAAACTTAAGTTTATTATTTTAATATTAATTATTATAAAAAACCTTTTAATCATTAAATTATTAAAAACGTATTATTTTAATAATTAAGTTATTATATAAAGTTTAATTATATTACTTTAATAATTAAACTATTACGTAAACTTTTAATCATTTTACAATTTTCGTTAACTTAAAATATTTAAAGTTTAATTTATAAACTTATAACACCCGCGTTTTATTATATACCGTAACGACGTTAAAAATATTCGGGGTTTAATTTATAAATTCACAACATTTATATTTATTACACCCGAAAAATCTATTATAACTCACGTATATTTATATATTATAAATATAATATATCTTTTAAAATTAACTTATTATATTAATTATATTAATAAATAAATCCTTTTATTAAATATGTTTATTATTATAATACTTATATATAATAATAAATAAACTTTTTCATTAAATATATTTATTACTATTATTATATTAATTTTAATTATTTATTATAAAATAACCGATATTTATTACATAAAAAAAGGAAATTTAAAAAGATTATTAAAATAATATATTATTTTAATATTAAATTATTACATAAAATTCTTTATTTAATTAAATTATTAAAAATATATTATTTTAATAATTAAATTATTATATAAAATTTTATTAATTATTTAATAATTTATTTTAAAAATATTTAAGGTTTAATTTATAAATTTATAATATAATGGGGTGAAAAAAAAAACGTTTAATTGCCATTTTTACATTAAAACTTATTAACTTTAAATAATTATAACTTAATAAAGTTATATATAATTAAAACTTTAAATTAAGTACGTTATTAAATTATTATAAAAGAAATAATTGTACCGATTTAAAACTTTTTTAAAAAATTTTATACGTGCGAAAAACTGGTGTAAAAGTTGTAATAATATAAAAATTACCACTTTTATATGGGAAAAGGTAATATTTTCGACTTTTAAAAGGTTTACTTTTATAAATATATATATAACTTACCCAATTTAATTTCTATAATTATAAAATTTATATATTTATAAACCTCATGCAATTTTCTATATAAAAATAATTTTTAATATTTTAATTACATATAAATCTGTTAAGAAAAAGAGTATGGAACATAAAAGGGTAATTTTAAAAGCATTATTAAACGGGCAGTAGGGAACATACTACGCAGGTAATATATGGCGTTTTTATAAGGTGTACCTTTAATACAAAATATTTAATATAAATGCCATAATAACTTTTTATACTTTTTATAAACCTTGTTTTAATAGTTATACCGCCTGGTAATATTTTATTTATCTTATTTTATACTTCTTTTTTAATTACTTTTTTCATTAATAATAACGTTTTTTAACCTTATTAAAATTATTTAAATATATTATTTTTATACCTTTTTAAATATAGTAATTATTTTAAACCTTTTAAAAGGAAGCTTTAATAGAAGATTTCTTATAAAATTAATAAAAGATTTATAGGCCTTTTTTTAAGAGTATGTAAAGGTATATAAATATAATATCTTATAATAAAACGTTAATAATTACTAAAATAATAAACTATAATATTACTTAGTTTAATGTAATTAAAGCAAGAAAAAGCCGTTTATAGTTAAAAACGATGTAAAAATAATATATTTTAAAAAGGTTAATTATATTTAACAAGGATATATAAAATATATTAATTGTAATAATAATTAAATTTTTTAACTATTAAATATTTTAAATACCCATATAAATTATATTATTAACATAATCTTTTATAATAATATATTTTACTAATATTTTATTAAGGTTTATAAATGTTATATTAAAAGTTTATATAAGATTAAAATTTAAAGAATATAAATTTTAAACTTTTTTAAAATTACTTTCTTAAATATTATTATTATAATAAAAGATGTTAATAATTACTTAATTAAAATTTATATTAATAAATTAAACAATTTTACATTTATTTAAATTTTTATTATAAAGTTTAAGGAAGAATTTAATAAAGATGAAAACTTAATTATAATTATAATTAATTAAAAAGATAATAATTATAAACGTTTAAAAGTTATATTTTAAATTTATTTAAAATGTTTATAACTTTTTAAAAAATTTTATAACGTTATTAATTTTAATTATATGTATAAGATTAATTATTATTATATATTATTAATAAATATTACCGCTATAACTAATATTAAATTTATTTTTAATATAACCTTTACCATAATATTTAATAAATTAAGAAATCTCTTTAATTAAGTAATAAAAAACTTTTATTTTTTCTTTAATATTTAAGGAATTAATTTTTCTAATTATATTATATTAGATTTTTAAAGGAAGTTTAAAGCTATTGTTAACCAATTCTTCCCTAATTTTTAATAATTAATTTATATCTTTTATATTAATAAAAACGTTATATTTTAGGTTAAAAAAAAGTGGAAAATTATATTAAACAATAAGGAAATTAGTAAAACTAACCAACTTATTAATTTAATAATTAGCAATTAAAATTATTAACTTAATTTAAATAATAAAAAAATTATTATTTTAAATTAAATAAATTGTATATAATTTTATTAATTAAATAATTTTACACGTAAAGATTTTAATTTATTTAATTTATTACTTTTTAAAATCCTTTATATTTATTATGGTTTTTTATTATTATAATCTTTTATAATTTACTTACGTATAAAAGTTAAATTTAAAGTTATTTAAATTTATATAAAAGAAGAATTTAATAAAAATTAATAAATAATAATATTTTATTTTTAATTTAAATATTTCCCATATACAATTTAATAAATTAATTATTATATTTTTTATTATAAGATTTATAATATTAAAACTATATTCCTTATTAAATTTAATAATAATAATATTAAACATTTATTTAAATTAATAAGTAAAATAAACTTTATAAGATTTTACGTGGCTTTTAAACACATAATATATTATTAATTAATTTAATATAATAAGGCATAAGTTTAAAAAAAGGTAAAAATTCGGTAATAAATTTTAGAAATTAAATAAACGGGTAATATACCGTTAATTTATATAAAAAAAACTTTTAATCTAATATTACTTTAATATTAAAAGGCCTTAAATTATTTATTACAATTAAATAATTTAATTCTTTTTTGGTTATTTTTTTATAATTACATAATTTTTAATCTTTATAAATTATTTTATTATTATAAAATCTACGCTTAAATTAAATAAATTAACGAAAATCCTAAGATTATAAGTATTTTATATTAAGAAATAAACCCTTTTTATTATATAAAAACCAATTTAATTAATATTTACATTATTATTAATAATAACCTTAAAGATTAATAATATTTTAGGTTAAATTTAATCTTTTATTAAAGATATGTAAACCTTACATTATAAAATCTTATAGTTAATTTATAAATATTTTTAAAACCTTATTAAAAGCTTTTTATTTAAAAAACATATAAACGTATTAATAATAAAAGATATTTCCAAATATTTCCTATAACTTATTACATTAACAACTTTTATAATAAAAAATTATTAATAATATTAATATTAATAAAAATGTTTAAAAGAAAGTTATATAAGGAAATATTTATTAAATATAATAATAGTTATTAAAACATGGTAAAAAAAGGTTTTATAAAAAAGCCTCAATTAAAAATAAAAACTAAATATAATTAAAACATCCTTAAAATAAACCTTGTAAATATTTTTAATTAAAGCCTTAATTAAAGCCTTAATTAAAGTTTTAATTAAAACCTTAACTTAAACCGCTACTATATTAATAAATAAATTAAAGATCTTTATTTATAATTATTATTATATAATAATTATAAAATAAATAAGCCGAATTAGTTAAAAAAGTTAATTATTATATTATTAAAAAATTAAAACTTATTTATAGTTTAAATTTAAAACCATAAAAAGGTAATATTTTATATTAAATTAAACTTAATAATTTTTTTAATAATTGTTTAATTATAATAAATAAAGTAACAGTAATAAGATTTTTAAATTAAACATATAAATTAAAATATTTAATCATAAAATCTTTTATAATTATCTTTAAATTATAAGATTAACTTAAAATAATATAATAAAAGGTATATATTATTACACGTAAATTATATAATCGTATAAATATTTTAAATTAATATAAAAAGTATAAAATATAACTATTAAAATTATATTAAATATTTTATATTAAAGGTACGCCCCATAAAAACGCCACATATTACCCGCGTAATACGCCCTTTATTACCCGTTTAATAATGTTTAATTTTAAACCCTTTTATTATATTATTAAATATTAACCTTATTTCAACAGTTAAAAGTCTGGAAAAATATTCGGGCTATTCGAGATTAAATAAAATAAATTTTACAATTTTTACTTTATTTTTAAACGCTGATTTAACTAAGTTATAATATATTAAAGTTAATGTAATAAAGTGTTAAAACTATCTTTAATGTTTTTAAATTCTCCTCATTATACTTACGTTTATTATATATTAAAATCTTTACTATTTATTATATTTAAATAGTTAATATTATTATTTTTATTGTTTATTATTTAAATAGTTAATACTTAACATTATAAATTAATACTTATATTAACTTCTTTTATATTAATTTTTATATTAACCTTTATATTAATTATAAATATATTAATATTAAATAAATTAATTATAAGTATATTAATATTTTAAAAATTAAAATAAAATATTATTATTAATATTTTTATTTTAAGCCCCGGTAAATTAATTATATATGTTTTTACCCCCGATATTATTTTAAATACCGGAGTTAATTTTATAATTAATAATATTAAATTTAATACCTATAATAAATAACGTAATAAAGATTTAAGTAAATATTTTTAAAAGTTATTTTATTAAATTTTTTAAACGTTATAAACTTAATTATATAAAGTTTAACGTAATTAATAAAAGAATATTTAATACGTACGTAATTAAGTATATATTAAATTATGATAAGTTTTAAATAATAAATAAATTCTTTTAAAAATGTTTTAAAAAAAGTTTTTACGATTAAATAGTAATATTTTTTATTAAAATGTTATTACATTTTTATATTATAATTATTAATTATTTATATTATTATAAGGTATATTATAAAAGCTTAAACTATAATAACGTAAAAAGATTAATAATATTTATAATTTTAAAAAAATATCCGAAATTTTTTATATAAAAATATAAAAAGGTTATTATAAAAAAAAGGGTTAATTAAATAATTATTTAAAAATTAATTTAATCGGGATTAATTATTTTAAAATTAATTTAATTAACCGTTTTAAATAGTAAATTAATTTTAAGTAATAAAAAAAAAAAAGATTATAAAAAAAGAATAAAAGAAATATGATTTAAAAGGAATAAGGTTTAAAAACCAATTTAAAAGATAATTCGAAAAAATAAAGCTAAAAATAATTTATATGATAAATAGGAGTAGATTATATATTATATAAAAAGAAAATATTATTAATGTTAAAATAATGATTACGTGTTTATGTGATATGTGCGTTAAGGTTAAGGCCGTACCTTAACTTATAATTAATTAAATAATTTACTTTTACATTACTTAATTTTTTTCTTTTACATAATTTAATTTAAATTAAGTTAATGAAGTCATCATTAATCATTCGTTGTGTATTTTTTATTACGATGTATTATATTATTACGTAACTTTTACCAATTTAATAAAACTTAAAAAAAATAATATATTAAATAATAAAATTAAATATTTTAACGTTTTTATAAAAAGTTTTTAAAAAGTATTTAATAAAATATTAAAAAATATATTTAATATTTATATAAATTTATTTTAATTTTAAAAATATATAATATATATATAAATTAAAAAAAATTTAACGTTATATAAAAATATTTAAAAAAATAATTTAAAAATAAATAATAATTATTATATATATTAAAAAAATATATATATAAATTAAATATTAATAAACTATTTATTATATAATTATTAATAAATATTATAATTAAATAATTATATTTTTAATAAAAATAATATATTATAATTTAAAAATTTATTTTTTATATAACCGTAATAATTTTTTATTATATAATTAAAGTAATATTAATTACGTAATATATTTATTATTATTTACGTAATAAAACAAGGTACGTACCCGGTTTTTTCCCCACTTTTTTTACATTTATTTAATTAATAAATAAAAAAAATTAAACGTTAAAACGATTATAAATGTATAAACGAGGGTAGCCCCGTTTTTAAAAGCCGGGGGTTAATACGATTATATACGTTTTTATAACCGTTTCGTTTTTAAGGTTAATTTTAATTAATTCGTAAAAAATACCATTATATATAATTCGACGAAACGATTTTAACGGTATTAATTATACATTTATAAAACGTTAATTAAAACGTACATCGCCGATTAAATAAAAAAGGTTTTTTTTTTTATAAAGTTACACTTTTAATTAATAAACGAAAAAAATTAAATATTTAAATAATTATAAATATATAAACGGGCACGGTTTCGTTTTTAAAAGTTAAAAATTTAAATTATTACTTTTATTTTTATAATTATATTAATTTAAAATTTTTATTAAATTTTAAAAAAAATATATTATATTAATTATTATTTTTATATAAATTTAATTATATAAATTATTCTTTTTTATTTTATTATAATTATTAAATATTTTAAAAAATAATAAATATATTTTTTATTTTAATAAAAAAATAAAAATGTTTAAATAATTATAATAAAAATTTTATTTTTATTATATTAATTTTAATAATTTAAAATATTAATATATTTTAAATTTAATATTTAAAATTTTCTTAATATTTATTTAATTTATTAATTATTTTTAAATTTTTTTTTTTTTATTTTACTTTTATTATATATATTATAAGTAACATTAATTGCGTAATATGCCCATTACTAAGTGCGCAGTATAAACGGTACGTACCCGGTAACTTAAAATCGCTTCCCGCATTTAACCTTTAATAACTTTACGGATTTTAGTCCGATTTTTATATAATTTATACCATAATTTAAATCAAAAAATAACCAAAATTACAGTCCAGGGTGCACGTGATTCGGGCCAATATTGGCCCGGATGCGGCTGAAAGTATGAATTTTAATTATAGTGGCTGTTTTAAAGCTCCTTTTAATGGCTTTTATCCCTTGTAATGCCCACGCCTTTTAACCTTAATAACTTTACGAATATACCTCGGATAAATTTCGAAAAAGTCTTAATATTTTAATAATTAAATAGGTAATATTATGAAATAAAGTCCAGATTTTTACCTATTTGTTTGGTAAAGATATGGCTATATTCATAAAATACGCTATTAAAGATTAATGAAAACCACTGAAAACACCACTTTATATATATAAAAGCTTACTTTTTGAATACCTCAGCCAATTCGAGGCCGGATCACGTGCAACCTGGATCGTAATTTTTGTCATTTTTTTACTTAAATTATGGTATGATTTATATATAATTTGGATTAAGATTCGTAAAGTTATTAAGGTGTGTGTTAAAAAAAAAATAGGTAATCCTCGGGTACGTACCGTTTTACACCCCGTATATTACGCACTTAACAATGGGTATATTACGTAATTAATGTTACTTTATATTATATATATTATATATTATATATATTATTTATTTTAAATAAAATAAATAAATATATTTTATTATTTTTTTATAATTTTAAATATTATATATTAATTTATATAATTTATTAATATATTTATTTAAATATTAAAATTAAAATGTATTTATAAAAGATTATTTATTTAAATATTATTAAAAAATATTATAAAAAAATTTTATAAATTATTAAAACGATTTTTAATATTTATTAAATATAAAAAAATTTAATAAATTTTTTATATTTATTTTTTATTATTTTTATTATTTTTTATTTATTTTTTTTAATAAA
>NW_025954043.1:0-12234 GCF_022497035.1 Daldinia vernicosa | reverse complement strand
AATTAAATTTATTAAATATAATATAAATTATATAATTATATTTTTTATTATTTTATAATTTATTAAAATTATTATATTATATAAATATAATTAAACTTTTATATATAAATTTTAATACATTTAAATAAAATTAATTACCTTTAATTTTATAATTTAATATTATTTTTTAATTTTAATAAAAATTTTATTTAAAAATTAAATTAATTATATTAAATTTATAATTAATTTCATTTTGTTTTAATTTTAATTATTATAAAATATTATTATTTTAAATCCTTTTTATTTAAAAATATTTAATTTTATAAATAAAATTTAAATTAAATCTTAATAAATAAAATATATTAATAAAATAAAATCTTTTTATATTATTTTAAAACTTTAAATTTCTTTTAATATTAAGGTAAATTTTATTAATTTCGTTTATTTTTTTCGTTTTATAATAATTTTAAACAATTTCTTTATTTTTTATTTATAAATAATAAAATTTATCTTACATTTTTATAAAAATTTAAATTTTTATTAATATTATAATATAAATTTTCTTAAAAAATCAATAAAATTTATATATATTTTTAAATGAAATAATATTGTAAATTATTTAATCTTTTTTAATACTTTTATATAATTATTAAATAATAATATTTTAAATTTATTTATAATAAAATTAAATAATTATACTATAAAATAATTAATAAAAGATTTTTTTAATTTAATAATTAAATTAAAATCTTAAAAAAATTTAAAAATAATTTTTAAATATTTTAAATATTTTTTTATTATTTTAAAGAAAATTATTATATTATTAATATATATAGTTATAAAGTTTTTATAAGGTTTTAATTTCTTGTTTATATATTTTTATGTATATCGTTACGTTAATTATTTTAATTATTATAATTAAACTATTAAATTTAATTATTAATATTATTATTAAATTATTTACCGTTTTAATCGATTACATCGTATACGTTATTAACGTAACTTTAAATACTTTAATAAAAATTTTTAACGTAATTAAAAAATTAATTCGAAGATAAAAAAATTAAATTCGATAAAAATATTAAATTAAAGATTATTAAAAGATTTAATAATAATTTTATTTTTAAATTAATAATAACTTTAATATAATCATTATCGATATTATTATTAATAATAATAATAAATTATTACTTATAAAAATTTTTATTTAATTATTATTAATTTATAAAAACGCTTTTTTTTATAAAATATTATTTAATAATAAATTATTATTTACTTATTAAATTATTATTATTAATTATTAATTACATGGCTTTTTTTATAGTTTTATTTATAAATTTAAAGTTATTATATAAGTTAATAAAGTTACTTTTTATTTTAAAAGCCTTGTTTTTTTTTAAATGTTTTAATTATAATTGTTTTAATTATTACTTTAATGATTTATTAATTATAACTTAATTAAATAACGTGGACTTTCGATTAAAACGTTTTTTAATTTATAATACTTTAATTTAATGTTTTTTAATAAATAAAAATGTTTTATATTAATTAATTATACGACTTTATTACTTTTTTTTAATTAATCTTTTAATCTTTTATATATTTTTATATTATTTTATTTATTTTAAATAGTTTATATTTTAATATAAACTTTAATTTAACGTGGATATTTCGTTTAAAATTTAACCTTTTATATTTTATATAACCTTTTTAATTTATTTTAAAATAACCATTTTAATTTTAATATACTTCGTTACCGGTGAAAAGGATTTAATAAGTTATTTTAACCTTTAACTTTTTATAATTTTTTAACTTATTATAATTTCTTTTTTAATGATTTTTTTTATTACATCGTTAATATTATCCCGATTGTTTAAAGGTATTATTATTATTGTTATTATTATTGTTACTTTAATTATTATTATTACGGTAAATTATTTTATTATTAAATTTTTTATTATCGTTTTTTCCGATATATTTTTTAAATTTAATAATAAAGTTATTTTTAAAGGTTTATACTTTAATTCCCGATATTTAAAAGAAAGTGCGTTATTAAACTATTTATTTTTTAACTTTATTTTTAACGTTTTTTAAAAATAAAGCTTTTTATTATACTTTTAAAATTATATTTTTAACGTTTATATTACGATTTATTAAATGTATAAAAAACGTTATATAATTAATTAAATTGTTATTATTATATTTTAACGTTTATAAATCTTTTTATAACGTTATTTTTTATTATTTTTTTTATATTTAATAATTTATTTATAATTGTTAAATTATGTTCGTATTAATTTATAACTTTAAAATTAATTATAACGGTTTTTTTATCACGTTATTAATAATTATATTAATTATTTTAAAGTTATTTATTTTATTAAAATAGTTATTATTAATATATCCGATAAACTTTAACGTTGTAAAAATAAATTATATTATATTATAAAATTTTTAAATCTTTTTAATAATAAATCTTTATAAAGCTTTTAATTAAAACTGTGTGATTATAACTTTATAACCGTTAAATCGTTTTTAATGGATTAATTATTATTATTTTATTTTATGTTTAACTTTTAAATAATTTTTTTAAGTTTAATAATACGCGTTTAAAACGCTTTTATATTATTAACTATATTAAATTACTTTAATTTATATTATGTAATAATATAATTATAAACGTTATTTTTTACGCATTATTTTTTAATATAAAATAAATTTTATATATTATAACTTTAATAATTTATTTTATAATTAAATATTAAATTAATAAACGATAAAATATTATTATATAAAATTAATTTTATATTATAAGTGTATTATTAAATTTAAAAGGTTATAAAAACTTTATTTTTTTATATAATTAACTTTAAAAGATTTTAAAAAGTTCGTTTTTTTTTAAATATTTCGATCGTAATTATTTTAATTATTATTTAAATGATTTATTAACTGCAACTTAAGTAAATAACGTGAATCCCCGATTAATAAAAAATTAATAATAAATTTATATTTTTTAAAAATTAAATAAATATATAATATATATAAATATTTATAAATAATAAATAAAATATAATTAATTAAAATATATATAATAATAATATAAAATATTAAAAAATATTAATGTTAATATAAATAATTAAAATATAAAAAAAAGGAAAAAATAAAAAAAAATTAAAAAAAAGTTAAAAATAAAAATTAAACGTATAAAAAGTTAAAAAAATATAAATAACCGAAATAATTATATATTAAATTTATATTATAAATATAAAAGAAATAAATTATATTTTATAAAAAAATAAAATAATTTATAATAATTTATAATAATTATTATAATAAAATATAATAAAATTATTTAAACGGTTATAATAATAAAATAAAGTAATTAAAATAAATATTAAAGGAAAAAGTAATATAAAAAGACCGAAATAAAGCGGTTAAATTTACTTTATTAAAATTTATTTATTATTTAATTTATTAAATAATAAAATTAATAATATTTAATATAATAATTAATATTTATAAATAAATTAATATAAAATAAATAAATAAATTTATTTTTTATTTATATAAATAAATAAATTTATTTTTTATTTATATAAATAATATAATTATATAATATTATTATAATTATAAATTTTTATAATATAAAATTTTATTTTAATAATATTTTATATAATATAAATTTATTTATTATATATAATATATTATAATATTTTTATTTTTATTTAAAAATAATTAATTTATAATATTTTTTATTATATTTAATATTAATATTATTATTATTAAAATTAATATTATTAAAAAAATTATCCTTTTTTTAATAATTTAATTATTTAATTTTTATATTAAATATATGAATATTTTTATAATATAAACGGGAAATATATTTATTTTTTTACCTTTTTATTATTATTTTATAATAATAAATAATAATAAAAAAATATATTTACTTTTTTATTTTTTCTTTTTTACTTTATAATAATAAATAATAATAATATTAATTTTTTAATTATAATATTTATTAATAATTTAACTGTTTAATTAAACTACGTATGTTTAAAAATTAAAATGTTTATAATTTTTTAAAGGTTTTTAATATTTATAAAAGTATAAATTCTTTTTTAAAATTTAGTTTATATTAAAACTTATATATTTATAACGTTATTAATATTATTTTTATTTTCTTTTTTAATATAATTTATATTAATATTAATATTATTAATTTTTTTTTTATAATTTTAAATAATATTAATATTAATAATATTATTAAAGTTTTTTTTTTATATTTTTTTAATTAAATAAAACTTTATAAATATTATTTAAATAAGTATTTTATAAATAAAAAATAATATTATTATATAATTTATTTATAATATTATTATTAAAACCTTTTAATATATTATTATTATTATTAAATTAATTAAAATTATTAATTTTTTTAAAATAATTATTTATTAAAATTATATATAAAAGATTATTAATATAATACTTCACTTCATTTATTACTTATAACATATCGTTAAATAATTTATTTATATTTTAAAATAAAATTTTAAATATTATTATTTAATTTTTAAGTTTTAAAAATGGTAAAATTTAAAATCTTTTAAACCGTTTAAAATTATATTTTATAACTTACTTACGTTTACGTTTTTTAAAAGTTACGGTCTTTGATTTTTTTAAATAAAATTCTTTTTAATTAAATATAATTTATTTAAATAATTTATTAAATATCTTTTTATACATATACGTAATTAATTTTATTAAATCTTTATTTAAAATATTTTAAATAATTCATTTTTAATTATTAATTATATTAACTTTTTTTATAATATTATAAAAATTATATTTATTATAATAATGATAAAAAGATATTTTAAAAAATGAAATAATAAATTTTTCTTTTAAAAAAACATAATTTTTAAGTTTAAAATATTTAATATTTTAAAGTTTTATATATTATAAAATATATTTAAATTAAATTACTTTATAAAAAAAGCCATATAATTAATTTTATTTTATTTAATAACTTTATTAAAAGTTTTTTAAAATAATAATATAAATATAAATTTTATTTATATTAATATATTTTTATATATTAAAATTATATTTATATAAAACCATTTTATTAATATTTTATATTTTTAATTTTTAAAATAAATAAAAAAATATTTATAAAAATTTTAAAATATAAAAAAAAATATATTAATATTTAAATATAAAATTATAATAATTAATTTTATATTAAAAAAAATTAAAATATAAAAATATTTTTATAATTTATAATTATATTACACTTTAATTTTTAATATTTCTTTTTTATTAAATTTAATGTTATTATTATTACTTTTTTTAAAAACGTATTTAAAATTTTTTCGATTTTTTATTAAAAATAACATTAATCGTGTAATATGTTTATTATTATCCGTATAATATACGAGATATAATCTCGGGTAAATTAAAATCGCTTTTTACATTTAACCTTTAATAACTTTATAAATTTTAATTTAATCTTTTTATAATTTATACCATAATTTAAATAAAAAAATGACGAAAATTACAATTTAATGTACACGTAATTCGGATTAATATTAACTTTAATGCGGTTAAAAGTATAAATTTTAATTATAATATTTATTTTAAAGCGTTTTTTAATGGCTTTTATCTTTTATAATTTTAACACCTTTAATTTTTAATAATTTTATAAATATAACTCGGATAAATTTCGAAAAAGTTTTAATATTTAAATAATTAAATAATTAATATTATAAAAAAACCTTTAATTTTTAATAATTTAATTTATAAAAATATAATTATTTTTATATAATAAATTAAAATAAATTAATAAATAATAATAAAAAAATTATTTTATATATATAAATGTTTATTTTTTTAATATTTTAATTAATTAAAAGTTAAATCACGTGCATTTTAAGTCGTAATTTTATTAATTTTCTTATGTAAATTTTAATATAATTTACATATAATTTAAGTAAAAATCCGTAAAATTATTAAAGGAAATATTAAAAAAATAAAAAAAAAACGAGGTACGTACCCCGTTTTATTACACGGGTAATAATAGGCATATTATACGATTAATGTTACTTTTTATTAAATTTATAATAATTTTTTAAAAAACTTTAAAAAATATTTTAAAATATAATTTTTTAATTAATAAATAATTTTTATTTTACCGTTATAATTAAAATTTAATTTAAATAAAAACGGTACGTAATTTTTATTTATATTTAACTTTATAAAATTAAATATTTAAAATATAAAATTAACAATTATTATTAATATACTTTTGTTTTATTATCGGGGGTTTATTAATATATTTAATATAAAAGGTATATTTTTACCCACTTTTATTTAATTATATTAATTATTTATAATAATTACTTATATAATTTCTTTAATTTTATAATATAACATATAAATATTATATTATTATTTTTATTTTAATTAAAACTTTTAAATGATATATATTTTAATTAAATACATGCATTATTTCGAAAATTATTTAAATATATAATTAATTTAATATAATTAATTTAACATGGCGTGTAACCGTAAAAAAGCTTCCCGTAAAACTTTATCCATTTAAAATATTAACTATTATATTATATATAATTTAAAAAATTAATATATAAAATATATATTATTATAATTATTTTAATTAAAATTATTTAATAATTTATATATCGATCCGGTATAAACTTAAAGTGTAAAGTTATTCGAGTATGTATAATGGTGGTGGTGGTAATAATGGTAATTATTTTTAAAGAAACTATATAATACTTTTTCACGTAATTGCATTTATATTAAATTAAATATATATACATTTAAATAACTGTTTTAATATTATATATATTTAATTAAGATTTAAATCATTAAAAAGTTTTAATTAAGGTAAAATTAATAATATAAATTTTATTTATTAAATTATAAAATTAAAAGATTAAAAAGCGTATAATAGTTAATATAATAAATTAATAAAATAAAAGTTAAAAATAAATGAAATATATTTAAATATATTAAATATATTAATAAACTTTAATAATAAAATAAAGGTATGTTAATAATAATTATTAAAAATTATTAAGTATTTTTTATTATTACATTAATTTAATTTATAATAACTTTTATAAAACCTTTTATTTTTAATATTTTTAAAACTATATAATAAAATATTAAAAAAATAATTCCTTTAATTATAACATATATAATAATAATTTATTTAAATATTACCATTATATATATTATAATTATAAATATAAATAAATGTAAATTTTTACTTTAATTTTTTATTTTTTATATTATTAATTAACTTTTTTAAATCATATTTAATTAATAAATTAACGTTTAAACTTATTTTTAACCTTTTAATTAATTAAATAAAAGTAAATTAATTTACGGTTTATTTTTTTATTTATAAATTAATTTTTTAATTAAAATTATTTATTTATATTATTAAAATAAATATAAAATAATTTACGTATAAACTCGTTTTTATATAACTTATATAAAATTAATAAAAAACGTATAAAAATTAAAAAATTTTAAAATTTTAAAATTAATTATTATATTAAATTTAATGTATTAATTCTTAATTATTTATTTATATAATAAAAAGTAATAAATAAAAAGAAAAAAGTTAAAATTAAATAATAATTAATATTTTTTTTAAATTATAATAATATAAATAATTAAAAAAACGGTTTAAAGATTTCGTTTAAATTTAATATTAATAATAATATAATTATTAATTTAAAACGAAGTCCGGTTTTTATATTACGTTTATTAAAAAATTATTATAAGAAATTAATAAAGTAATTAATAAAGTAAATGATAAGTATTATATAAGTAATTAATAAGTACGTAACATTTATTATTTTAATAATATTAACAATTTTTAAATATAAAAAAAAAATTTATTTTTTAAATAATTTTTAAAACTTAAATTAATTTTTAAATAATCTTTTAAATAACTTTTAAAGTTAAAATAAACTTTTAAATAACGATTTAAATAAAGATTTAACCATTTTTTATAAAAAATAATAAATTTATAAAATTATAAAATAATTACATTTATTTCCGTTTTTTTTCCGTTATTTTATATAATTATAGTTTTAATTAATTTATTATATTAATTAATAATAATTTTATTATTTTTAATATTTAATAATTATAAATCTTTTATATAATATAATAATAATAATTTATATTTAATGTTATTATATTTTATAACCGTTTTTATAATTATTTATTTTTTTATTAACCGTTATATTATTATATTATAAATTTAATAATATTATAAAATATTTATATTATTATTTCGTAAAGTTTTTTATTAAACTATTTATTAATATTTAATTAATTAATAAATAAATTATATTAAATATACCTTTAATATATTTTTAACGTAATTATATATTTTAAATATTTATATAACGTAATTTTATATTAACTTTTTTTTTTTTTATTATTAATTATATGGTTTATTAATTATTATTAAAGATTTTTTATTTTTTATTTATATTTAATTTAATATTTTTAAATAAACGTTAAAAAGTTATAATTTCTTTAATAATTTTATTTATAACTATTAATTTAACTTTAATAATTAAAATAATTATTTAAAATAAAGTCCGGTTTTTATACGGTATATATTAAAAAATTATTATAAGAAATTAATAAAGTAATTAATAAAGTTAATAAAGTAATTAATAAAATAATTTTAAATAATTATATAAGTAATTAATAAAAGATTAATAAGGAATTAAACAGCGTATAAACCATTAATAAAAGATTAATAAAAGATTATTAATAAACTTTAAAGCTTTAATGAAAGATCTTATTTAAGGCTATAGCGAGACCTTATTCGAGATTATTATTAGGCCTTATTTAAGGCTATCGAGGCCTTACTTAAGGCTTTAGCGAGATTTTATTTAAGCCTGCTATTAAATAGGCCGATTACCGACAATACCTACAATCGAGAAACCTCCTAGACATACGTATTAAGGACATACGTGTTAAGACTATTGGGAGGCGCACAAGAGGCTGAAAAAAGCCGTATTCAATTAAATAAGGTTAACTTAAGAAACATGACTGTAAACGGGCGATTAGAAAGAAGGCCTTATTGCAAGCACGAATGCTACGAGAATTGGATGGAGAGATAGCCTTGAAATAAGAGATGCGCATCAGTGGCTATTAAAAGCTATGAGGCTAGTTCCACGCGATCTCACGATCTTAGACACTTACAATACAGTCACAACATATACAACAGGATCATCAATAATTACATCTATTTGCCTTAAATCATCACTTAATCGTGCGTACCGATTGTTTGAAAATAAAGTATACAGATTAGCGGACTTCGTCTTAGGCCTGTCACCTCGCATTAAAGTGACTCTAATATAAAAAAAAAAAATAAAAAAAAAAAAATAAAAAATAAAAAAAATAATAAAAAATAAAAAAAATAAAAAAAATAAAAAAAAATAAAAAAAAATAAAAAAAATAAAAAAAATAAAAAAAATAAAAAAATAAAAAAAATAAAAAAAATAAAAAAATAAAAAAAAATAAAATAAAAAAAAAATAAAAACCGTAAATTTCGTCTTAAATTAATTTTAAATAATTATTATATTACTTTTTATATTATAAATTTATTAAATAATAAAATAATATAACTTTAAAATAAACGTTTTATTTTATAATTATTAATAAATAATATATTTATTATTATAAATAATATTTTAAATTTTAAGTTTTTACTTTTATATTTAATATAAAATTTTCGCTTAATATATAAATATTAAATGATTTAATTAACTACTTTTAAATATTAAAGTTTTAAATTATTAAAATAATAAAAAAATTATAATACGGTATAAAATATTTTAAAATAAATTATTATAATTATATAAAATATCGATTTAATCTTTTTTTAAAATTCTTTAATAATTTTTTTATTAATTACACTTTTATACTTTAATAATTTTATTATAACTATTAAAATCTTTAAAATATATAATAAATTAATAAAATTAAATTTTTTAACTATTTTTTTAATATATATTTTATAATTAAATATAATAATTTTATTTTTTTTTATTACGTATTATTTTAATTTTAAAATATTAATTTATTAAACCTTAATTTTTTATTTTTTAAATAATTTTTATTAAATTAATTATTATATTAACTACTTTTTAATATATTTTATAATATATTATTAATATATTATTAACGTAAATAAATATATATATTATTTTATTAAAAAAATAAAATAAATATAATTTTTTAATAAAAATTATTATTTTAATAATTATTAAAATTTTAATTATTTTTTTATATTATAAAATAAATACGTTTTTTAATTTATATAACATTTTTTTTAATTACGTATATTTATTTAATTATTTAAATTTATTAAATAATTATATATATATTAATTTACCATTTTTTTATAATACGTAAATAAAAATATTTTTAATATTATATTAATTAATTTTTAAGTTAAATTATATTATAATAATTATTATAATTTTAAATATTTTAATTATTAAAGTAATTATATAAATATTATTTAAAATATTTTTATATTAAAGATTTCCTTTTATTATTACTTTAAATTTACATATTTTTAAATAATTATTAATATTAAATTTATAAATAAATATTTATTTTATTAATATTAATATTAACTTAATTATATTAATATTAATAATTTTTTAAGCGTTTTTATTAATTATAACTTATATTTTACCTTTTACATTTTTTTTAAATTATTTATTTAAAAAGTAATTGTTAAACTTACGTTAACATGTGTGTATGATTAATCATTAATTAAACCTTAACTTTCTTAACTTATATAAATCTTTTAATAAATTACATTTGTTAAAAGATCATTTTAATATAATAAGTTTACAGTTTAATCTTATGAAAAGCCCATTAATAATTATTTAAATCTTTTTATTTTTTAAATTTTAATTTTAATAAAACCGTTTTATAAATAATATTTTAATTAATTATTATTTATAATTTAAATATATATTTCATATTTAATATAATTATTATAATAATATATATTATTTTATATTTATAATTTCTTTTATAAATTATTTTTTATTAATTAAATAAAAAGGTTTTTAAAAAATTTTAAAAAAATTAAATTATTAATATAATTATTTTATTTTATTTATATTTTATAATAATTAAAGTTATAATTAATAAAGTTATACTTTTTATATTATTATTTTTAAAAAGATTTTTACCTTTTAATTATTAATTTTATTTTAATATTATAAATTATTTCTTTTTATTATATTTTTAGTTAAATTTTTTAACCGGTATATTCGCTTTTTAAAGAATAGAAGAATCCGGGATTATTTTTATAAATAATTAATTTACGGTAAATTTTAATAATTCTTTTACGTTTTTTTTTAAAAAGTTATTAATGTTTTATAATATATTTCCTATTATTTTAAACTATTATTTTAATTTAAATATTTTTTTAAAGATTATAATCCTTTATTATTAATTTATTATATTAACGTTTATTAATTTAAATATTATTTTAATTTATATTTTAATATAATATAAACCGTTATCTTTAATTTCTTTTTTTAATTAACCTTTTAAAATATTTAATTTTAAATTTAATTTATTCCTTTTATTTTAAGTTATATTAATTATAAGATTATAAATAAAAGTTTTTTTATCCTATTTATTTAATTAATTTAAAATTGTTTATAAAATATTATTCGGTTTTTTTTATATTATATTAACGTATATTAATTTTTTTTAAATATATAAAATAATTGTAATTTTTATTTTAATTTATAAAATAATTTTTTATTAAAATAAACGTCTTTTATTAAAATAATTTTCTTTTAATAAAATATTTATATATAATATATATTAATGATTTTATAATTAATTAAATATTTTATATATACTTTTAATTAAATCTTTTTATTTTATTTATTTTTTATGTTAATTATATTTTTATTAAATAAGTATATTTTATAATTATAAGTATAAATATATTTTTAATATAGTTTTAAATTAATTATTAATACTTTTACCATTTTTAAAATATATTATTAAAAATATTAATAAAATTAATTTTTTAATATCTTTATTAATAATTTATAATTATTATATTAATTAAGATTTTAATTTAATAAATAAATTATAATTTTAATATATTTTAACTATAATTTTTTAATAAATTAATATTTAATTATATTT
>NW_025954042.1:0-12259 GCF_022497035.1 Daldinia vernicosa | reverse complement strand
TATAATAATTATTATAAATTATTATAAATTATTTTATTTTTTTTATAAAATATAATTTATTTTTTTTATATTTATAATATAAATTTAATATATAACCGTTTTAATTATTTATATTTTTTCGATTTTTTATACGTTTATTTTTCTTATTTTACTTTTTTTATTTCTTATTTTTATTTCCTTTTTTTTTTTATATTTTAATTATTTATACTTTTTAATATTTTTTTATCGTTTTATATTATTATTATATACATTTTAATTAATTACCTTATATTTTTTATTTATAAAAATTTATATATATTATATATTTATTTAATTTTTAAAAAATATAATTTTAATATTAATTTTTTTTTTATTATAAAATATTTTATAATTTTATTTAATTATATTTTTAAATTATTAATATTTAAAAATAATAATATAAAATAATTATAAATAAAATTTTATATAAAAAAAATAAAAATATTATAAAATAAATTTTTTTATTATTAAATTTAAATTTTTTTAATATAATTAATATTAAATAATTTTTTAAAAAAAAATTTAAAATAAATAATTATATAAAATAATAAATAATGGTAAATATTTTAAAAATAATAAAAGAATAAAAAGTATTTAAAAAAGATAAATTATTAATTAAATTTTTTTTATAAATATAAAAAGTTTTTATTTTAAATTATAGTTTTTATAATATAATAAAATTTTAAATTTAAATATTATTTAAAATAATTTTAAAGTATTATTATTAATATATTTTTAAAATTAAAAAAATTAATAAAAAAAAATATTATTAAATATATATAAATTAATAATATTATTTAATATAAGTAATTAAAAAAATAATGATAAAATAAATTATAAATATAATAAAAAAATATTAATTTTTTTTAAAAAATAAATAAGTAATAAAAGTGTTAATAAACAAGGTTTAACGTTAAAACTTTTAAAATTAAAAATAAATATACCGTAATATTAAAAAAAAAAATTTTATTTATTATATAATTTAATTTAAAATTTAAATACGTTATTTCCGAAAAGAATAACGCTTATATATAAACATATATAAATTATATAAGTTATTATATAATTAATACATGTTTAATACGTAATTAATACATAATTATGTTTTTAATATTAATAAATTTTCTTTTTATAATTATATTATATAATTAAAGTATATACTTACATTATTAATATTTAACTTATTTTTAAATAAAATAATTATAATAAAATTAACGTTATAAACTTTTTTTATTTATTTAAATAAAATTATTTATAATATATATTATTATTTTTATTTATATGTGTTTAATGATATTACGTTATTTTTTATTATATTATAATTTATTAAATATATAATAAAGGTTTTCCGCTTTTTTTTATTTTTTTTTTTTGTAATAATTTATTTTTTTTTATTTTTATAATATATTTCTTTTATTAAAATATATTTATTTTTAATAATATTAAATAATTTATTAATAATAACGTTACGTTATTTAATGCGTTTATTATAACCTTTTAAGTCGTATATTATTAATGTTATTATTACGTGTTAATTATTTAAAAGTTTAAATTTAAAAATCTTTTTTATTTTAATTTATTAAATGGATTTTTTTTTACGATTATAATATGGTTTTTATTAATTAAAGTAGATTTTTCCGTAAAATGCGTTTAATATATTATTAATTATAAGGATTATTTCTTAATATTTTTAAAATATTAACATATTATTATTATTATTAAATTTATTATACGTTTTAATTTTAAAACTTACTTAATAAATTTAAGGTAATTACTTTTTTTTATAATATAAATATTAATAAAATAATAAAAAAAATATAATAATTAACGTTTAATATAATTTTTAATAAATGTTATAAAAAATGAAACATGTAATAATAATAAGTGTTAAATGTATTATAAAGTCTTTTTAATTAAAAGAAATTAATTATAAAAAAAGATTAATTTTAATTGTAAAAAGTGTTAACGTATATTTTTAAATATTTAATAAAGTTTTTAATATGTATTTTTATAAATTTAAGGAATTTTTTAACACGCGGTTTTATAAACTTAAAAAATTTCTTATTTAAATTCTTTAAATATACATAATCGTTATTATTATAAATTAAATTTTTATTATCGAAATAATTACATTAATAAAATAAATATATTTAAAAAATATAAAATTAAAAATCGTTTTTTTTATATTCTTTTTTAAATTTAATAAATAATTTTATTTAACTGTTAAAAAGTTTAAATTTTAATAAAAAACTTAAATTAATAAAAGACTTTATTTTTATTTTACTTAATAATATTAAAAATAATAATAATTCATTAAAATAACCGTGTAATTATTATATTATTAATACTTTTTTTTTGTTTTATTTAATTTCTTTTAATTTAACCTTATAACCTTATAATAAAATAATTAATATTAATAAACTTTTATAATATTTTATTTAAATTAAATTTTATTATTAAATTTATAAAATTATTTTTATTATATATTTATCATATATTTTATATTATTTATTATTTATATAATTATTATAATAATATAATGTTAATTATTAATTTTTTTTTTTAATTATCCTTAATTTTATAAAACATTTATATAATAAAAATAAATTAATATAAACTATTATTAAAATTAATGGTAATTTAAGTTTAAATATAATAAAAAATATTATAATTATAATTACATAATTAATATTTATTCTATATATTATAACATAAATCTTATTTATTAAAATACTTTTAATAATTTATTTTAATTTTATTAAATTTTATTAAATAAAATTACGTTACATTTTAAATAAATTATTTATAATTTCTTTATTTATAAAAAATATTAAATATCTTATTTATAAATTTAAATTTTTCTTATTTATAAATAAGTCGTTTATAAAAATAAAGACCTTAATTTATTTAAAATTAATTATATAATAATAAATATTATAATTAACGTTATTTATTTACCATTTAAACTATTTATTAAACCTTTTAATTATTTTTTTATTTAACTTAAAATATTTTATACTTTTTATTAAATATATTATTAAATAATATCTTTAATATTTAATTTAATAAATTTTAAATTTTTATTTTAACTTTTTTAACTTAAATAAATACTTCCATCCTTTTTTAAAATAATTATATATTTGTTAAAAATTAAAGATAATTTAATAATAAAGTAAATTTTAAACTTTATTATAAAACCTACTTTTTTAAATTTATTTTATTCTTTTTAATTAAAATATTTATTAAATAAACCAATTATATTATCCGTTTACATGTTAATGAAATTAAAATTATTATTTTTTTTTAAAATAAAAAGATATAAATTATATATAAATATAATTATTCTTAATTTTTCTTTATAATACTTAAAATATATTATATATTCATATATACTTATTTTTATTATTTTATAAAAAAATTTAATAATTATTATAATCGTTTTTTTAAAATAAAAATATTTAATTTAAAAAAATAATTTTATTAAAATATTATAATTTAAATTTATTTCTAATTATATATATATATAAATAATATTTCAAATTTAAAATATTATTTTTTTCTTTATTAAAATAAACATAAAAACAAAAAATATTTACTGATTAAATCTTTAAATTATAAATAATTATATTAATATAAAATTTCTTTTAATATTATTATAACTTTATATAATAAATTACAATTTTTTATAAAAATAATTTATTATTTTATCTTTAATCTTATAAATAATCCTTAAATTAAAAAATTTAAATTTATTATACTTTCGTTTATTATATTTTTTAAATTTAAAGATTTCTTTTTTAATTAAAACTTAAATTTCCTTAATATTTAATATCTTAAAAAGTACCTTTAACATTATAATCTTTCTTTTATTATAAAATTTAATAATAAATTTTATATTATTTTATTCTTTTTATAAAAAATATATAATATAAAATTTTAATTTATTTTTATTACTTAATAATCGTTTTTATCTTTTTAATAATATAAATAAATTTTTAATTAAAATTATGTATAAATTATTATTATTTTTATTATTTTTATTATTTTTATTATTTTTTTTTAAGTTTTAAAATATTAAATTTTTATATCGTTTCGTTATAAAAATATAATTTAATTATTATTATATAAAATTTTATTTTACAATTATTAATTTATATTATATAAATCTTACCTTTTTTAATTATTAATTTATAAAATTTAATTTATTTTTTAAATTTTTAATAAACTTATATTTTAATTAAAAAATAAATTAAAAATATTTAAAATACTTAACCTATTTTTTATTATTAACATATTAACAATTTAACGTTTTACGTATAATCTTTTAACTTTAATTATTACTTTATAAATTACTTTACCTTATTATATAATTAAAAACATAAACGTTAAATTATTTATAAATTTAAAATAAACTTTAAATATTAATAAAATAAAGATTAAATTGTTTAACTTTATTATATTATTAATAACTTTTATAATTATTTAAAAAATATTTATATTTAAAATATTATTATTATATAAATTAATAATAATTATTTTAAATATATATTAAAAAGATTTATAATAACGTTTTATTTATTTAATTAAATTATAAATTTTAATTAAAACTTTTTTAACATTAATAAATAATATTTTTATTATAGTCATAAATTTATTATTAATAAAGCTTTTTTTAATATCGTAAATAATAAAATTAAGAAATTTTAAATAAATATTTATCCATATTATTTTTAAAATATTTTAAATATATTTAATAATTATATCTTTTAAAAGTTTAACTATTTAAAATTTAATTATTTTATTATTAATATATAAAATAAACTTATCTTTTAAATATATTACGTTAATATAAATATTATAATTAAAATTAACATTATTTTTAATAATAAATTTAAATTTATTTAATATTAAATAATTTTTTAAATAATATTTTAATTTATATTATTATATTTTATTTTAATAAAAACGTAATAAAATTATTTTAATATTAAATAATTAAATTATTAATAAATCTATTTAAATTTTACCTTTATAAAATAAAAATATATAACAATCTTTTTACAATTATATAAAAAAAATTATAAATATTTTTATTTTTTTATTATTAAATATTCTTTTCTATTATAAATTAATATATTCTTTATATTATTAAAGAAAATATTATATATATTTATATTATAAATATAAAAAAAAATATATATATTTAATTATATAATTTTAAATAAAATATTATTAAATAAAATATTATTAAATAAAATATTATTAAATAAAATAAAAACTTTTACAATCTTAATATTTTAAAATTATACGTTATTATTAAAACATATTATATATTTATTAATCGTAAATATATTTAAAGTAATTTATAAATATATTTTTAATAATATATTAAATTAAAGTTTAACATTTATCGATATGTTTACCGCTTTAATATTTAATATAATATTTTAAAATTTATAAGCGTAATAATCTTTTAAATAAAATATTATATTTTTATTTTCGCTATTTTTCCGCAGTTTATAATCTTAATCCTTAAATATATTTATAAAAATAATTAAATAAAATACAATTTAATTAATTAATATAATGGTAATTTATAAACCGTTTATTAATTTATAAATTATATAATATTAAAATAATATTTATAAAATAAATGTAATTATATTATCCTTTTATTACATAAGCTAAAAATTAAAGTTATTAAAATTTTTATTTTTATTTAATTTAAATTATTTATTTTTTAAGTTAACGTTTTTATACTTAAATAAAAACGTAATACAATTATTATTACTTTTTTTTTTACTTATATTATAAACGTATTATTACCATTAATTACATCGTTTAATTCGTTTTAATTTTCTATATTTAATAAATTAATAATTTAATTTATTATATATAAAATATTTTTGTTTATTTTTATCGTTTTTATTTTTATTTTTCTTCCTTTTAAAAGAAATTTAACTTTAATTTTAACCGAAAAGTTTTTAATAAAGTTAATTAATATAAAACGCTTAATTAAGATCGCCGTTACATTAATATTAGTTTTTATAATAAGTATATATCTTTATAATATTTTTTAAGTTTAAATAAACGTTATTAAATGTAAATATTAATTATAATATTATTAAAATAAAAGCGTAATATCTTTACACCGTTACAATTATTTTTTTTTTAAAGTTTATATTTTTTAAATAATTAATTAACAATTTCTTATAAATATATTACACTTATACAATTAAAAGTTTAAAATATATAAAGAAATTACTATTAAAATTTTATTTAATAATTTTTAAAATATTAATATTTTACTATTTTTATATATATATTTACTAATTTTTAATAATATAAAAAAGACTTTTAATATATAATACCATTTTAAAAAAAGTAAGGTTTTATTTAATTAAATAATTATAATAATATTATTAAATATAATTTATAAATATAATGAAATAAATCTTATAATAATTAATAAATTATATATTTACCTTTTTACATAAATCTTTAAAAATCTTAATGTTTTTATTTAAAATATTATATTTATTACTTAAAGATTTTTATTTTTTATTATACATCTTTATAAAATTAATAAATACTCGTAATAAAATCTTTAAAAAATTATAATTATAATTAAATAACTTTTATTTAAAGTTAAAATAATTGATTTTTAATTTACATTTTTTTTAAAAAAATATATTCTTAAATAATTATATCTTAAATAATAATTATAAATTTAAAGTTTAAATTAATTATTATAATAGTTTATTTTAAAATTATTACGTAACATTTATATCCGAGGGCGCTTTAATTTTTACCTTTAAAACGTTATTATTATATTATTATAATAAAGTTTATTTAAGTTTAAATACATTTATTATATTTAAAATAATGTTACGTATAACCTTATTATATTTAAAATTGTTTTTTAATATAAAGGTATAATATAACATTTTTTCATTTATTATTACTTTATTCGTAAAATAACGAAGAAATTTAATTACATTTAATATGTTAATTAAACATTTATAATAAAATTTTTTTTAATTATATATACTATGGTTAAAAACGAAATTAATAAAAATAAATATTAATTTTTTAATAATTTAATTAAAAGTATTAAAGGTTTACTTTTTAAAGTTATTTTTAAAACATTCTTATAACTTTTTATTATAAAATATATTCTCGTAAAACGAAAAGGTCTTTATAACATAAATATTAAATTAATCTTAAATTAATATATTATTTCTTAAATTTAAATCTTTACTTAAATAATCTAAATTAATAAATTTACTAAAATAATTTATAATTATAAATTAAATATAAATTAAAGTAATAAATAAAATAAGAGTTTTTTTTATAATCCGATATATTAAATAAATTAAAAATATATATATATATATAATTGTAATAAAATAAAAACTTTTAAAAAATGGTAAAAGTAAAAAATAAATGAAAAAAATAAGTAAAAATAAATAAAAATAAATAAAAAATAATATTTTTATAAAGTAACCGTATAATAACTATTAAAAAATATCTTTTTACGTAATAAACGTAAAAATTCGTTAAAAAAAATTAAAAGTAAAGAAAAATTGTTTTTATTTACTTACTTATTTTTAACTCGCTTTTACATAAAATCTAATTAATATAAATCTTATATTTATAACATTATTAAAATGTTAAAATTACAAAACTTATTTTTTTTTATTTAAAAAATCAAAAATTATACAAAGTTAAAATATCGTTTATTTACTTAAACATCATATTTTTTACTTTAACTTCTCCTTTTAAATAAATTCCTTATTAATTTATAATTAATTTATCAATTAATTATTAATTAATATCGGTAAATAAAATTTAACATTAAAACTTTTAAAGTTAAAAGTAAATATATCGTAATAATAAAAAAAGAATTTATTTATCATATAATTTAATTTAAAATTTAAATACGTTATTTCCGAAAAAAACAACGCTTATATATAAACATATATAAATTACATAAATTACCACATAATTAATACATATTTAATACGCAATTAACGCATAATTACGCTTTTAATAAAAAGATATAAATTAATAAAAATAATAATATATATAATTATAAAAATAATCTTTTTAACTTAAAAATATAACGTAAAAATATTATTATTATAATTAAATATTATAAAAATCTTTAATTATATAATATTAAAAAAATGTTATATATTTTTAAAAAAAAGAATTTTTAACTTAAATAATTAAATAAATAAAAAAATATTTAATTAAAAAAGAAATTAAAATATAATTTAATAATAAATTTAAAATTTAAAATTTTATAAAATTTTTTATTATTATTAATATTATTTATATTTTATATAATAATATTATATAAAAAATTAAAAAAAAATAATATATTTATAATAAAATTTATAAATAATATTAATTTAATAATAATAAATAATAATATAATTAATAATTATATAAAATTAAAAAGAATTTTTATTTATTATAAAATTTAAAAAATATAATATAATATAAAATTTACACTTTAAAAAAATAAATTAATATGTTTTATAAAAATATATAAATTAAAAGTAACATTAATCGTATAATATGCCCATTGCTACCCGTGTAGTAAAACGGGATACATATCCGGCTTTTTTCCCACCCTTTTTACAATTACTTTAATAAGTTTATAAATATTAGTCCGATTCTTCTTAAAAAAACGTATTTGATTATATAAGAAGATTAGGAAAATTATAGTCCACGTTCCACGTGATTCGGCCTTAAATTAGCTAAGATATTAAAGAAATAAACATTTATATATATAAAATAACTTTTTTATTAATATTTATTAGTTTATTTTAATTTATTATATAAAAATAGCCGTATCTTTATTAAATAAATAAGTAAAAATCTCGAATTTATTTTATAATTTTACTTATTTAATTAATTATATTTTAAAATTATTCCCAAATTTATCGGGGCTATATTTATAAAATTATTAAAGATAAAAGGTGTAAAGATTATAAGGGATAAAAGACATTAAAAAAAGCCTTAAAATAGCCATTATAATTAAAATTTATATTTTTGGCCGTATCTAGGTCAATATTAGTCCAAATTACGTGTATTTTAAGTTATAGTTTTCGTTATTTTCTTATTTAAATTATAATATAAATTATATATAAATCGAACTAAAATTGGTAAAAGTATTAAAGGTTAACTGCGAAAACCGGTTTTAAGCTACCCGGTACGTACCTCGTTTTACTGCACGAGTAATAATAAGGATATTACACAACTAATGTTACTTTAAATTAAATATAATAAAAATTAAATTAAATAAAATTATAATTAAATTAATAAAAAAATATAATTTTTAAACGTATAATTAAATAAAAAATTATAATAAAAAAATATTTAAAAATTATTAAAATAAAAATAAAATATTAATAATATATTTTTTTAAAATTAATAATTTTTATTTAAAATTATAATATTTTAAAAAATAAAAAAATATATATAAAAATAATAATATAATATTTATTAATTAAAAAAGGTAAAAAATATAATATAATTATAAAATTAAAAATAATATAATTAATTTATTTTTAAAAAATAATTAAAATATATAAAATAATATTAATTAAATATTTAAAAAATAAAATAAAATATTTTTTATTAAATTTATATTTTAATAAAAAGTTAATAAAGTTGAAAAGAAAAAATAAATATAAAAATAATTTTTAAAAAAAAATTAAAAGATATATAAAAGAATAAATTAAAAGGTTTAAAAAAAAGAAAATTTTAATTTAAAAAAGAAGGTTAATTTTAAATGTTTTTTATAATATATTTAACATATATTAAAAAATTAAAAAATTAAAAAATTAAAAAATTAAAAAATTAAATATAATTAAATAAAAAAATGAAAAAAGTTTAAATTATTTAAAACAATTATAATAAATTAATAAATTAAAATATAAAAATTGAAATATAAAAATTAAAATATAATAATTATAAATTTATTATTAAAAAAGAATTTATAAAAAATATATATAAATCTTTTTAAAAATATAAAACTTTTATATTAATTTAAATATATATTAAAAAAATAAAATTAAAAACCTTTTTTTTTAAATAAAAAATATTAAAAATAAATATATTAAAATATAAATGTAGAAAATATAAAATTATATATTATATAATTATAAAATGTTTGAAATTTATTAAATAAAAGAATAAATTTTATAATAAAGTTATATTAAGAATATTATATATTTAAGGAAATTATAAGAAAATATTAGAAAATATAAAAAAAATAATAATTATTATAAAATAATTTTTACGTTTAAAATTATTATTTATATATAAATTAATTTTATATATTATAAAAAGGAAAAAAATTAAAAAAATAAAAAAAATTAAATTTAAAAAAACGTTTTAATAACGTTAAATAAAAAAAGAATTTTATATAATTATAATTATAAAACTTTTATTTATTTTAATTTTAATATATTTTTAAAAAAAAATAATTATTTATTTAATATAATAATAATAATATTATTATTAAATTTTAAATAAAAAATAACTTTAATTTTATTAAAAAAATTAATTTTATTAAAAAAATTAATTTTATAAAAGTTTTAATATTAATCCGTCGAAGACATTTTTTACGTTAAAACTCTTAAAAATTATTATGCGAAATTAATAAAGAAATAATAAAGAAATAATAAAAAATAATAAATAATTAATAAATAATTTATTAATAAATAATAAGAAAATTGATAAGAGATTTAATGTTTTTAACGGATTTTCACGTGCGAGTTTACGAGCACGTGAAAACGCTTGCGCGAGCTTGCAAGTGCATGCGTTTTCTTAAATTTTAATTTAAATTATTAAATAAAAAACGAAGTTATAATGTTATTATGTACTTTTAATATTAAAATATTATAAATAAATTAATATTAATAAATTTAAGTTTTTATTTTATATTTTTAAAATATTTTTAATAATATATAATTTATTTTTTTTATTTTTTTAATATATTTTTTTATATTAAATTTAAATTTAATATAACTTTTTAATAATTAATTTATTTATATAAATAAGTTTTAATTTAAAATAATAAAAATTTTAACAATGGTAAACTTAAAAATTAAACAATTTATATTTATTATAAAAATAATATAAAAATTTATTAAATATTAAAATTAAATATTATTATTATTATTTTTATTATATTTTATAAGATTTTAATTTTTTATTTTAATAAAATAAAAATAAATAAAATTAAATAAATAATTTAATATTTTATAATTATTTATTATATTATTAAAAATTTATATTAAAAAAGTTAATATAAAATTAAATTAAAGAAATAATAAAAAAGAATTTATAAAATTATATTTAAATTTATTATTTACGTAATAAAAATAAAAAATATAATTAAATAAAAATATAAAATATTTTATAATAAAAAAAAAATTAATAATAAATTTATATTTTTTAAAAATTAAATAAATATATAATTTATATAAATATTTATAAATAATATAACATATAATTAATCAAAATATATATAATAATAATATAAAACATAGAAAAATATTAATATTAATGTAAATAATTAAAATATAAAAAAAAAACAAAAGTAAATAAAAAATAAAAAAGGTTAAAAATAAATGATAAATATATAAAAAACTAAAAAAATATAAACAATTAAAATGGTTATATATTAAATTTATATTATAAACATAAAAAAAATAAATTATATTTTATAAAAAAAATAAAATAATTTATAATAATTTATAATAATTATTATAATAAAGTATAATAAAATTATTTAAACGATTATAATAATAAAATAAAAAAATTAAAATAAATATTAAAAAGAAAAGTAACGAAAAAAAATTAAAATAAAATAATTAAATTTACTTTATTAAAATTTATTTACTATTTAATTTATTAAAATGATAAAATTTTAAAAAAATATAAAAGGAAATAAAGTAAACGTATAATAAAATAAAAAAATAATTAAAATAAATATAACTTTTTTTAATATATATATAATTTTTATTTAAATATTTATTAAATAATAAAATTAATAATATTTAATATAAAAAATAATATTTATAAATTAATTAATATAAAATAAATAATAATAATAATAATAATAAATAAATAAATAAATTTATTAAAAATATAAAATAATAATTTTTTATTTAATATTAAATTTTTAAATAAAATATAATTAAATATTATTAAATTTAAT
>NW_025954041.1:0-12641 GCF_022497035.1 Daldinia vernicosa | reverse complement strand
TTTATTATATAAATAATAATAAATATATTATATAATTAATATTATTTTTTTATAATAATCCAATTTTTTATTAAAAAATAAAAAATTTATAATAATTATAAAATTTAAATTTAAATTTTTAAAAAAAAGTATTAAATATTAAATTATTACATTAAACCATTTTTTAAATTTAATTATAAAATAATATATAATTATATTAATATATTTAATAAAGAATTATATTATAAAAATAATAAAGATTTTTTTTATATTTTTAAAATAATATTAATTTATTTATTTATATGTTAAATAATTATATATTTAATAATTATATATTTTATTAAAATAAAAAAAATAATTTATTTTTTTTTAAATAATTATTTAAATTAATAATAGTTTAATTTATTATAAATATTATTTAATATTTTTAATAAAATTTCATTTATATTTCTTTTTAAAATAATATATATGTATATATATATAAATAAATTTAATTTATATAATAAATAAATATATTTAAAAATTTTTAATTATTTTATTATTTAAAACGAAATCCGGTTTTTATATTATATACATTTAAAAATTATTATAAGAAATTAATAAAGTAATTAATAAAGTAATTATAAGTAATTACGTAAGTAATTAATAAAAGATTAATAAAGAATTAAGTACGTATAAACCATCGATAAAAAATTAATATAAGATTAATAAAAAATTATTAATAAACTTTATTTAAAGCTTTAATAAAAGATCTTATTTAAAGTTATAACGTAACTTTATTCGAAATTATTATTAAACTTTATTTAAAGTTATTAAGCCTGTTAAAAAAACCTTATTTAAGCCTGTTATTAATAAGGCCGATTATCGATAACATTTACGATCGAAAGACCTTTTAAATATACGTGTGAAAAAAATACGTGTTAAGATTATTAAAAGGCGTATAAAAGGTTAAAAAAAGCCGTATTTAATTAAATAACGTTAATTAAAAAGATTTAAACGTTATAAACGGGTAATTAATTATACCAACGAAAGATTACGTTAATTTAAAAAATATAATTGTAAATAAACGATTAAAAGGCTTTATTATAAGTATAAATATTATAAAAATTAAATAAAAACATAATTTTAAAATAAAAAATGCACATTAATGGTTATTAAAAGTTATAAGGTTAATTTTATGTAATTTTACAATTTTAAATATTTATACTATAATTATAATATATATAATAAAATTATTAATAATTATATTTATTTTACCTTAATTTATTATTTAATTGTACGTACCGATTATTTAATAATAAAGTATATAAATTAACGGATGTCGTGTTAATTTTATTATTTCAAATTAAAGTAATTTAAACATAAAAGAAAAATAAAAGAAAAAGATTAAAAAAATAAAAAAAAAAAATAAAAAAATAAAAAGTATAAAAACCGTAAATTTAATTTTAAATTAATTCTATTTATTTAATTTTTATGAAATAATATTATATAATATAATTATATAATTTTATTATAATAAAATTAATAAAATTTAATAAATTTAATAAAAATAATTTTAAAAACGTAAACTTTTTATATATATTAAAAATAATTAATATTTTTATATTATATTTAAAATAAAAAAAAAGCTTATTAAATAATAAATTTAATAAAAATAATTTTAAAAACGTGAAGTTTTTATATATATTAAAAATAATTAATATTTTTATATTATTTTTAAAATAAAAAAAAGTTTATTAAATAATAAATTAAAATTTTTTAAATATTTAAAAATAAACGTTAATTAATTTAATTAAATAAGTTTTTAAAATTTTATTATAATTAAAATTATTATAAATATATTTACTTAACGGTTAATAATAAATAAAAAAAAATTATTATTTTATTTTTTATTTTTTTATATAATAATAATAATAAAAAATATTGTTTAATATTAATTTAAATTATAAAAAATAAGTTTTTTATAACGTTATTATTTATAAATATTAATAATTTAAATAATAATAGTTAATATTTATATTTTATAAAAAGTAATTATTAAAATATAATATAAATAAATATATATTAATTATTTTTATTAAATTTATTTATTTATTTATTTATTTTACACCGTTTTACTTATAAATACTATTTATATTAAACATTATCGATATTATTATTTAATAAATATCCGATTAAAAACCGTATTTATATCGAAAAAAACTTAAACCGTTTTAATTATTATTATTACGTTATATAATTACGTTATTTATTTTATTTAACTTTAAATTATTATAATAATAAATTTTATAATAAAGTATTAATAAATATATTTTTATATATATCTTTTCGATTTAAAAAGAAATTTTAATCGGTTATTTTTCGGGGCGTTATTATATTAAATATATCGTTAATTTTAATTTAAAAAAAGACGTTTTATATTATTAAAAAAAAATCTTTTAAATTTTTACGTAATAAAATAAAGTTATAACTTAAAACGTAAACCGTAGCCGGCATTAACGGATTTTAATTTAATAATTTAAAGATTTATTATATTTTTAAATATTTAAGCAATTACATAACTTATTATTTAAATGGCCTTACACGTAATAGCAGGTTATTACAAGGGAAAATAAACTCGCTCACCGCTTACTCTTAATGCAAGGTTGTTTTAACGGTGGTCCGGTTTTCATTAAAAATTAAAAAGCCTATAATAATTACAAGATTTAAACCTACGTTCTTTTAAGAAAATGCCAGGCATTAAACCATTACGTTAAACCACTTTTTTATTAAATTTATTTATTTAAATATTATTTATTTATTATTTAAATAATTAAATATATATATTATATAAAATAATAATATTTATATTATTATAAATAATTATAATTATTTAATATATAATAATAAAAAAATATTAAATAAAATATATTTTTTAAATTTAATTATTATATATTTTAATAATATATAAAAAACAATTTTAATCATTTTAAAAAATTATATTTTAATTTAAAAATAATTTTATAAAAATTTTACGATTTATAAATTAAATTATATAATTATTATATTAATTTTAATAAATTTAATAAATTTTAAATTTTATATAATTATTTTTAATTATTTTTTCTTTTTTATTTTAAATATAAAATAAATAAAGATTTTAATTATTTTATTATTAACGTTTTAATTAAAAGAAAATATTTTTATTTAATAAAATATATTAATTAATATAAGTATATTTAATTAATTTAAGGTATAAATAAAAAGTAATATTAATTGCGTAATATATTATTTATTATATGTGTAATATATAAAATATAATTTTAAATAATTTAAAATTATTTTTGTAATTAATCTTTAATAACTTTATAAATTTTAATTTAATTAATATATAATTTAATTTTCAATTTTAATAAAAAAATAAGTAAAATATTAATTTAAAGTGTATGTGATTTAAATTAAAATTAATTTAAATGCGGTAAAAAATAAATAATTTAATTATTGTTATTATTATAAACTTTTTTTAATGGTTTTTATTTTTTATAATTTTAATATTTTTTATTTTTAATAATTTTAATATTTTTTATTTTTAATAATTTTACGAATATAATTTAAATAAATTTCGGAAAAGTTTTAATATTTAAATAATTAAATGATTAATATTATAAAATAAAACCGAAAATTTAATTTGTTTATTTTATAAAAATATAATTGTTTTTATATAATAAGTTAAAATAAATTAATAAATATTAATAAAAAATTATTATATATATATAAATGTTTATTTTTTTAATATTTTATTTAATTTAATCTTAAATTAAGTATAATTTAAATCGTAATTTAATTAATTCTTTTATATAATTAAATATGTTTTTTAAAAAGAATTAAATTAATATTTGTAAAATTATTAAAATATATATTAAATAAGTAAAAAGAAAGAGCAACACTAGTTGCGCAGTGTGCCGTTTGCTGCGTGCGCAGTATACGGGGTATGGTCCCGGGTAACTTAAAATCGCTTTTCGCAGTCAACCTTTAATAACTTTGCGAATTTCGGTCCGATTTATATATAATTTATACCAAAATATAGATAAGAAAATGACAAAAATTACGGTCCAGGGTGCACGTGATTCGGACCAATATTGACCCGGATGCGGCTGAAAGTATGAATTTTAACTATAGCGGCTGTTCTAAGGCTCCTTTTAGTGGCTTTTATCCCCTGTAATCTCAACACGTTTGAACCTCAATAACTTTACCAATATAGCCCGGATAAATTCCGGAAAAGGTCCAATATTTAGATAACTAATTGGCTAAAATTATAAAGCAAATCCGAGATTTTTACCGATTTATTTCGTAAAGATACGGCTGTTTCTATATAATAAGCTAAAATAAACTAGTAGATACTAGTAAAAAAGTCACTTTGTATACACAAATGCTTACTTCTTTAATACCTCGGCCAATTCTGGGCCGAATCAAGTGCACCCTGAATTATAATTTTGCACATTTTCTTATTAAAATTATGGTGTAAATTATATATAAATCAGACCAGGATTCGTAAAGTTATTAAGGTAAACGTCAAAAAGGGGGAGAAAAAGCGAGGTACGTACCCCGTTTTACTGCGCACGCAGCAATGGGCATACTGCGCAACTAGTGTTGTTCAAAAGAAATAACGGGTATGTATTTTTTTTATTACGTATTTAATAATAAATATATTATGTCATTAATGTTATTTTAAATAAAATTTTAAATATTGAAATTTACTTAATTAAAAGTATATTTAAATTAAATAATTAGTAATAAATAATATAAAAATATATTAATTTAATAAAATAATATATATTTAAATTTATTAAAAATTTTCAAAAAATAATTTAAAATTTTATAAATATAAATTTTATAATATATATTACAAGTTACGTAAAATATATTAATAAATATTAAAAGTTTTTTTATTTATATTATTAAAATTTTTTATTAGGTTTTTATTTATATTATTAATATAAAAGGTATATATATACGTATATTTTATTTATTTTTAATTTCTTTTATTATAATTATTATAATCTTTTTAATTTAATAATGTAATATATATAATTTATATAATTAAATTTATTTTAATTAAAGTTTTTAAATAATATAAGTTTTAAATGGTTAAATTTAATTGTTAAATTATTATTAAAAATATAGTTAATTTAATGTGATATATAATTGTAAAAAAGGCTTTTATAAAATCTTATTTAATTATATATATTTATAATATTAATTAATATATTATATTTAATTTAATAATATAATATATTAATTTTATATTATTAAAATTGTTTTAATTAAAGTTTTTTAATAATATAAATAATAATTTAATGTATGTTTTAAATGTAAAATTATTTAAATATAAATGGTTATAATATTAGTTTTTAAAAAAACGTTTAAAAAGATTATGTAATATTTTTTTACGGTTTTATATATATTAAATTAATTATATATTTAAATAATTTTTAAAATAATAAATGTATTAATTTAAGATTTATATTATTTAAAACTTTGATTGAAAATAATTTTAATGATATAAATTATATATATTATATTATTAAATTAAAAAAGTTATAATAATTATAATGAAAAAAATTAAAAATAAATAAAATATATTTTAATATATAATAATGTAAATAAATTTTTAATAAAAATTTTTCATAATATAAATAAAAAAATTTAATATTAATTTATTTTAATATTAAGATTAAAATTTAAAAAATAGGTTTTATTATAAACGTTATAAAATTCTTAATGTATATATTTATATTTATAAGTTAAAAATAAAATGTTTTTTAAATTTTAATTTTAATTATAAATAAACTTTTTAATAATAATAAATATATATTAAAAATTATATTAACGATTTTTTATTAAGTAATAATAATGTTAAAAATATTTTTTATTTTTTTATTTTTTTTATATATTTATATAATATTATGTTATATTATTATAAGTTTTAACGTTTAAAAATATATAATAACTTTAAAATGTTATATTAAAATTTATATTTACGCGTTTATATTTATAACTACTTATAATTATACTTAAAATATCTTTTTTTTAATAATTTAAAATTAATTCTTTATTTTTATTATTTTTTTATTTTTTTATATATTTATATAATATTATATTATAATACTATAAATTTTAATATTTATATTATAATAATTATTATAATTAATATGTTATGATTAATATTATGATTAATATTATAATTAATATATTTATAATTATATTTAAAATATTTTTTATTTTTTAATTTAAACTTATTTATTTAATTACTTAAAATCTTTAATTTCTTTTACATGTTTATACGATATTATGCTATAATATTATATTTATTATAATGTTTATTACGGTTATTACGTTACGATTAACGTTATAATTATTATAATTAACATTATAATTAAAAGTTATAATTAATTCTGATTTAAAATATATATAATTTCTTTAAATAATTAAATTAATAATTATTTTTTATATAAATATATTATTTACGGTAAAAACGTATTAAAATTAATTAATTTAATTAATATTATAATATATTATTATTATTAATTAAAAAAGGTAATATTTATAATTACATTAAATTAAGAATTAAAAAATCTTTTAAAAAGGTAAAATAAGGTTATAATTTATTAAAAAGTAATATAATTTAAAAAAATATTTTTTTTTAAATAATTTGTTAATTTTAATTTAAAATTATTTAAAATAAATATTAATAAATTATTATATTTAAAAAAAAAGTAATATTAAATAAGTAATATAAAATGTATTAAATAAGTAATATATTAAATTATTATATATTATTAATTATTTTACCTTTTATATAAATTTATTATTATATATTTATATTATTTAATAAGTTTTAACCATTTTACTTTTTAAAAAATACGCATTTTCTTATTAATTAAATTTTATATTGCCCGTTTAATAATATTTTTATCTTATATTTTATTTTATATTCTTTTATATTTTTTATTTAATTTAATTATTTAATTTAATTTAATTAATTTAATTTAATTAATTAAATTTAATTATAACGTAAAGTTTATATATTTTATTGTATTAATTTAAATTAATTATAAATATTTATTGAAAATTATATAATTATATGTAATTATTATAATATAAAAAAATTAAAAATAAAGTTTTAATTTAAAGTTTAAAAATAAAATAAATATAAAGTTATATTATATAAAATTATTTAATTAAATATAAAATTTTAAAAAAATTTAATAAAATTAATAAGTTTAATAATAATATTATAAAAAATATATACGCAATTAAATTAATTATATAAAAAATATAAATAATATTTATATAATATTTATTAATTTTATTATTTATATAATTATATGATAAATATCATTTATTTAATATATTTTATATTATTTATTTAATAATATTTTTAAAAAAATAAATTAAATTTCTTTTTAAAATTTCTTTTATAAATAAATTTAAAAAATATATAAAAATATAAATTTTACTATATTTTTTATTATTATTTTAAAAATTAATAAATATTTTATAAATATTATATTTTATTTAAAAGAAATTTAATAAATTTATAATATTAAAAAAAAGTAATATTAATTATATAATATATTTATTATTATTTATGTAATATTTGTAACATATATTCGGTTTTTTCTTTTTAAATACTTATTTCAATAATTTTAAAAATTTTTATTTCAATTATATATAAATTATATTAAGATTTAAATAAGAAAATTAATTAAAATAAAATTTAACTTATATATAATTTAGTTTTAAATGAATTAAAATATTTAAAAAATAAATATTTATATTTATAAAATAATTTTTTTATTAATCTTTATTAATTTATTTTAATTTATTATATAAAAATAACGATATTTTTATAAAATAAATAAGTAAAAATTCAAAGTTTATTTTGTAATATTATTTATTTAATTATTTAAATCTTAAGATTTTTTTAAAATTTATTTAAATTATATTAATAAAATTATTAAAGATAAAAGATATTAAATTTATAAGGGATAAAAACTGTTAAATATAATTATTATATTTAAAAATTTATATTTTTAATTATATTTAAATTAATATTACTTCGAATTATATATATTTTAAATTAAAATTTTTAATTATTTTATTTAAACTTTGATATAATTTATATAAAATTTAAAATAATATTTATAAAATTATTAAAAATTAAATATAAAAAATGATTTTAAATTATTTAATATATATTTTATTTTATTATACAAATAATTATAAATATATTATATAATTAATATTATTTTAAAAAATATATAAAAAATAAATTTAATAATAAAATATAAATATAAAAAATTATTATTAAATAATAATAATAATATTAATAATTCTTTTATTATTATATATATATATAAAATATATTATATAATTTTTATAATATTTTAATTATTATAATAATAATAATAATTATTTAATATAAAATTAATTATTTTAAATATTATAAATAATTAAAAAATTATTAAATATTAAAAAAATAAGGTTTACATGTAAAAAGCGGTATTTAAAAATAAAGGTATTTTTAAAAATAATATATTAATTATTATATGTGAAAAGATTAATTACGTAATTAATTATCTTATAAAAGTATATAAGTGTTAATTAAAGTTAATAAGCCTTATTATTACGCCGGATAACTTTACGTATAAATTAATTAATAAAGATTATTTATTAATAATATCTTAATATTAATAATTCTTCTTTTTAATTAACAAGGTTATTGTTAATTTTTCTGTTATTTAAATATATATCGTACATGTAAATGTTATATATTATTTATATATTTTATTTTTAAACTTTTATTTATATATATATATTTCCTTTTTTTATTTTTTAACTTATTTTTATAATTATATTATAAAATTATTTACGTTAATAAAGGTTTATAAACCCTTATTTAAAAAAGCTTTTATTATTATATTAACGGGGTTATTTTTATTATATATTTAACAAATTTTCTTAATCTTTTAACGTTTATAAAATTATTATAATATTATAATGTTTATTATTATATATTTCTCTTTTATTATTCATAATTTTATAAAATATTTATAAAATAAAAAAAAATCCGTATAAATTGTTATAAAAATCTTAAATAAGCTTAACTTTTCGAAGATAGTTATAATTATAATGCTTATAATAATAATCATATTTATATCGTTAATTATAATATATATTTTATTTATTAATATATTATAAATAACGCGTTTATATTTAATTAAATTTTAATAAATTATATTACTTATAATTATAAATAATTTATTATTAAAGTTTTTATTTATTAATATAATTACGTACCTTAATTATAACGTTAAATCTTTATTATTTACAAATAAAATATTTATAAAAACGTATAATTTAATAGTTTTTAAATTTAAAAATAAATATTATAAGCCTTTTTTAATGTTATTTAATTACTATTAAAAATAGTAATTTAATTTATTAATTTACTTATTATTAAAATTTTAACATTAAACTATTTTAAAAAGGTTAAAAATAGTTTTAAGTTAATAAATAATAATTAAATAAACGTCTTTAATATATTATTTAATATATTATTACGTAATATCCTTATTATTACAATTAATTAAAGTAATCTTTTTAATTTTATTTTTATAACGTAAATATAAATTACCGTTATTATTTAATATTAAAATATAACCGTTAAAAATTAATAAATTATTTATTATTAAATAATTTTTTAATTTAATAATAAAATTAGCTTTTATTAACTTAGTTTTTTTAAAATTATTAAAAGTTTTATTAAATAAATTTAATATATTATTAATTTATATTATTATAAAATTAAAATAATTTTTATTTATAAATAATAATAAATATAAGTTATATGTAAATATTATCATCTTTAAATTTTTAATATAGTAGTGTATATAAATAACTTATTAATAAATTCTAATTTTTAATATTTTATAAAAAGGTTTAATTACTATTATAATCGTATTTATTAAGTATTAATATACCATTATTTAAGGTAATTTTATTAAAATTATATATATTAATTTAATCTTTAATTACATATATATTTATAAAATATTATAAATTTAAATTATTATATTATCTTTTAATATCGTAGATATTATAGTTATAAAGACTTATTAATTAACACATTAAATAATAAATAATTAAATTAATATATACTTCTTTTTTAAATTATTATAACTTTAAATAATTAAGCGTAATTTTTTATAAAGATCATTTATAATTAATCTTTTAATTTCTTACATAATATAAGAATTATAAATATAATAATTATTATATTTAATTTTATTATACTTTTTAAATAAAAAGATTTCTTTATTAATTAAAATTTTTATTTTAATTTTATTAAAGGTTTTAAATAATTATTTAAATATAATAATTTTACCTTTTTAACGTAATTTAATAATAAATATTTCGTGTTTTTTTTCATATAAAATTAAATAAATAACGTTTAAAATAACAAGTTTAAATTTATTTTTACTACTTAAAAGCTTATTTTACCTTTTAAAAAATGTTATAAGTTATAAAAATTTATAATCTTTATTATTTAATTTATTATTATTATTATTAAAATTTAATTATATAATTAAATTCTTATTAAATATAGTTATTATTTTATTATAATAATAAGGTTATATAATTATAATTTAAAAGTTTATAAATTTACCGTTAATTTTAATAATATATATATTATTATTTTTAATTAATAATTTATAAAGCTTATTTTAACCATTTTTTTCTTATTACATTTTAAGCTTTAATTATAATAATAACTTAAATGTTAATAACATATTTAAGCCATTTTATATAATTAAAGTTTCATTAATTTACCGTAACGTTTTTAATTTACGCGTTTTATTTATAATCTTTTTAATAACTACTTTACATATTTTTAATATAAACGCATTAAAAGAAATATTTACTATTTATAAATAAATGTTAAATATTAATAAAGTAAATATTAAACTATTAAAACTTATTATATTATTAATCATTTTAATTACCATTTATAAAATATATTTAAATTTAATATTAAAGTATTCCGCTATTATAATTTTATAAATTTAATGTAAAAATATATAATAACGTTTTAATTTACTTATTAAATTATAAACTTCAATTAACACCTTTTTTAAAATAATATTTAACAACGTTAAATTTACTTTAAATTTATTAAAGGTAAAATTCTTACCAATATTATATATTAATTTATTAAAAGATTTTAAATAAATATTTATTTATATTTTTTTTAAAATATACCAAATATTTTTAACAATTATATCTTTAAAAAATCTTATTATTTAAAAAGAAATAACCTTATTAATAATATATAATACAAATTTAACACCTATATATATTATATTAATTATTATTAAATAATTAAAATCGATATTATTTTTAACAATAAATTTAAATTTATTTAATACTTTATTATATAATTAACATTAATGGTAATATTTTATTATTTTTTTTATAAATTTAAAATTAAAATTATTATATTTAATACATTTAAATATATTATATAATTACATTATTATTAAATAATTAAATCATTTATATATTTAACGTAATTTAACCTTAATTAAATAATTATAAATTACTATTATATTTTAATTATTAAATAAAAATTAAAAATATTTTTATTTTTATATTATAAAATAATATTTATTTTAAGATATTAAAACATTATTAACATTATTTAAATAAATATTAAAGTAATTTATATTTTTAATATATATTAAAAAAAGTATATTAAAAAATATTATATAAAACTTTATAATATTAAAAAATATTAATATATAAATTATCTTTAAATTAAATAATCGGAAATTATTATTAAATAAAATAATATATTAGTTTATTATATTAATATTTAATTTAATATAAAAATATATTATTTATAACGCTTTTAATTATAATTTTCCTTTTAAAAAAATATTTATAATATTTATATTAAATATAATATTTTAAAATATAAAAATATATTAATTATTTAATAAAAATATATTACCTTTTATAAATATTATTATTATTAATTTACTTATAATCGTCTTTTTAAAAACATTTAATTTTATTATAATATAAAAAATAATTTAATTAATAAAGATATTAATTACATTTTTATCGTTTATAATATTATATAAAGTTATAAATTATAATATATAACCTTTATTTATATTTTTACTATTATTATTAAATTAATTAATAACATTTTTAATATTATTTTTAACGTTAAAATCTTTAAAATTAATTCCTTTATAATTAATAAAAAATTATTTATAATCTTTATTAATATTACCGTAATTACCGTTAACATAATAACGTAACTATTTACTATATTTCTTTTAATATTTTTTATAAAAATATTAAATAAATTAATATTTTTATTTATTATATATAAAATATTTTTTAATAATAATATTTTATTAAAAACATTAATAAAATTAATAAAAATGTTTATTATTACCATATTTCCTATTTATTAAATATTAATTATTATTAATTTATAATTATAAAATACCGTTAAATAATTAATAATATAAATAAATATTTATAATATTTTATAAATTTAAATATAATATATTAAAAATATATTTAAATTTTATAATAATTATTTT
>NW_025954040.1:0-12664 GCF_022497035.1 Daldinia vernicosa | reverse complement strand
TTAATAATTAATTAAATTTTAACTTTTTTAATTTATATAAATTTTTTAATAAATTATATTTATTAAAAAATTATTTTAATATAATAAATTTATAATTTAATTTTATAAAAAACTTATTAATTATTTTTTTAATTTAAATATTATTTATTTTAAATTTTTTATTTAAATATTCTTTAAAAAAGGTAAAATATTAATTTTTTTTAATTGTTAATATATAAATAATTTTTATATTTAATATAATTTTTTAAAAAATATTTTTTATATATTAATTTAAAATAAAAATAATATTAAAGACAATTATTATTAACATACTTTTATTTTATTATTAAAGTTTATTAATACATTTAATATATTAAAATACATTTTACTTATTTTTAATTTTTATTATATTAATTATAACATTAATTATTACATGTTTTTTAATTTAACGATTTAATATATAAGATTTACATCGTTAATTTCGTTTTAATAAACGCTTTTAAATAATATATATTTTAATTAAATACATATAATATTTTAATTATTATTTAAAAATATAATTAATTTAACATAATATATAACCGTAAAAAAGCCTTTTACCGACCCGAAAATATATCACGTGATCTTTTTAAAAGCGATTATAATTATTTAAACTTAAATAACTTTACATTTAAAACTTACATTAAATCGTTATATATATCATTAAAATGCTTTAATTAAGGTAATTTTAATAATTTATATTTTATATGTTTATTCATTAAATTATATATATTATAATAATCGATGTATTAATTAAATAAGGTTTTACGAGAGGTTTTATAAAAGGCTTTTTTACGGTCGCATTTACATTTAATTAAATTAAGTATACATGCGAATAACTTTTAAAATATTACATGCATTTAATTAAGACTTATATCATTAAAAAGCTTTAATTAAAACGAAAGTAACGATGTAATACTTATATGTTACATCGTGGGATTAAAAAGGTTATGTAAGTAATTATGTAAATAATTAATGTAATTAAATATTAATGGGTAAAAATATACCTTTTATATTAAGTGTATTAATAAGCTTTCGATAATAAAATAAAAGTGTTTTAATAATAATTGTTATATTAAATTTTAAATTAAATAAAAAAAATTAAATAATAATATAATATTAAAAAGTTTAATTAAATAAATAAATAATAATTATAAATAAATATTTATTTTTATTTAAATTTAATATTAAATTTATTATTTTATAATTATTTTAATTAAATTTTAAACTTAAATTATTAAATCTTTTATAATTAATTAAAAATATTAAATAATTTTTTTTAAAAAAATTTTATTTAACTTTTTATTTTTTTTAACTTTTTTTTTAAAAGTAACATTAATCGTATAATATACTTATTATTACCCGTGTAATAAAATAAAATACATACTTTATTTTTTTTTTATTTTTTTTACGTTTATTTTAATAATTTTATAAATTTTCATTTAAATCTTTAATAAATTATATTATAATTTAAATGAAAAAATAATAAAAGTTACGGTTTAAAATATACGTGATTTAACCTCGAATTAATTAAAATATCATTAAAAGCTTTTTTAAAAAACGGTATAATTTTTAAGTTTATTAATAAAGTTTTATTTTATAAGTTAAATTAAGTAATTAATTTAATTAATTAAATCTTATAAAATCGTAATAATTATTTAACTTTACCGCGTTAAAAGTTACGAACGTTTAACACGTGTTTTTTATACATGTTTTACATTTATAACTTCGCGCGGTTTAATAATTATATAAATTATTAATAATTTTAAAAATATAATAAAAATTAATTAAAAATATAATAATATTTATTTTAATATAAAATAATTTTTTAATTTTTTATTTATTTAATTTTTTAATTAATATATAATTTTATTTAATTATATTATAAAATTATTTTATTATTATTTAAATAAATTTAAATTTTATATATTTATTTATAAATCATTATTATTTATTTAATTAAAATTAATAATGTCGGATTAGCAAGGGTTAAGTAATACGATGCATCGTAATAAAAAACACACGACGAAATGACTGGTGATGTTGTATTGACTTAACAGGAGGCAACCCCATTGGCTTGCACAATAGCCCTGAGTTTACGAACAAGCCAAGCAAACCGATTGATTTGATTGGTTGAATCCTTAATGTGGCCGCCCTGCCTCGCCGCGCTGGGGGTCACGGGCGCTCGGCACGTGCTTCGCACGTGCCTCGCACCCGTGACCCCCGCGCGGCTCGGCGGGCGGCCACACAAGCCAGACAACAACCCCCCCTAGCCACACCATCCCAAGATCAGGTCCACGATTCGAATCCTCGACCTCGCATCCCCTCCTTTTTCTACGCACTACTACGCAGGCAAAAGCGCCGCGCTTTTGCTCGCTTCGTAAGCGGGTCAAGCTCCGTTGACCCTTTGTTGGCGTTGTTGCAGCGGAAAGCCGAAAGCCGCAACAACGCCAGGCCAGGAGTCCAATCCCTATTACATAAGCAACTTTCATCGAAATCTCGATTAAACCCACTTTATCTCCGGATGCACCCAATCAAATCTCGACGAAAACCCACTCAATTCTACCATGCACCCAATCAACATAAGCAAAAATGACCAGGGCACTTCCATTTACAGTAATTTTTTCAAAATAGGAAGGTGGGGCAAACTCCCATAGAAAAAAAACGCGACACAATAACCCTTCGTAAACTCAGGGCACTTGTTGTTGCATGAAAGAGAGATTAAGTAATGTAGGAGCAAGCTATTTAATTGGTTGTGGGTTGGGGCACGGCCCCAACCCCCAACGCACGTGTCACACGAGCACGTGATCACTATTCCAACATTGGCAGTGTTTTCTTCTCGTGTAACACGTGATCCACTCCTCCTCATCATACGAATTGTCTCGAGCCTCATTGTCTCGAATTGTCTCTCAAATCGTCTCTCAAGCCTTATTGCTCTCGAATCGTATCTCGAGCCTTATTCCCCTTATTCCTCCCTCGCAGTCTTTTCTTTTCTTTCTTGTTACTCGAAGCTGACCTGTCATTCGGAGTGGTTGATTAAGCTGGCTTTTGGGCTGGTCTTCGAATAGCCAGTCCCTGATTAGCCTCCCTTTTTGCGACAGCCTCCTCGTACTCTTAGTCTGTAGGAAATTCCGGCCACTCTTTCAGGCTTACAAACGCTACCAATCTCTCCGCGTTATTACGGCCGAGGTTTTCGCAATATACCCCGTAGTAATACAAGTAATCGACGATAGTAATACGTAAGTATGATAACATTTTAAAAAAAAGTGTTGTCGCTATCCAATCGTAGAAACACTCTTTCAAATAGTACTAGAGGTCCTTATCTATCAATCCCGAATCGTAATAGTATAACATGTACCCAGCTACGTACGTATTAAATTTTCTTTTGCTAATTACCTCGAGCTCCGCGAGGCTAAATTCGCTCTCTCTGAGGGCCTCATTCTCGTTAGCGACGTAACTTTCGAAGACGTCTAGCCAGGTCCTTGTATTACTTGTCGTGGGTATCGGACTCGGTACCGCTGGCTGTGGGATCGGCTCCGGTGCCGGGGGCTGATATTGTTGAATTGCCTGGTGTGATTGATAATTCGCCGGGGGTTAAGGAGGCTTATATGACTGACTTGCCTGAGGTTGGCTTCCGGGATACTGGGTCATCTCAGGTTGGTACGGAGGCTGGTACGGGGGTTGATAAGGAGGGTATTGGTATTGAGGGTAGTACGGAGGGTGTTGGTATGCTTGATACGGAGGGTGTTGGTATGTTTGATACCCTCCTGTCGGTGGGAATTGGCTTATAGTGTTGGGTATTGGCTGTCTAAGCAGCAAGCGGTAGAAATAGATATCGGCTGTCTGAATGCAGTAGGCGGTAGAGATTTGATACGTAATAAACGCAGATGTTGTGGGCTCACGAATTGAACCCCGAATACCTTTAAGGTAGCGAAAGCCGTAAAGTGACTAAAGGAAGCTTTACGCAACAGCCTGATTGCTGAAGCAATATACCTTCAATAGTCTGATCAAGCAAGGAGCTTTACGCAATAGCCAAATCGCTAATGCAATACACTGTGTTGATCTTCTAGGCCTGCCTCTTTGCGTGATAGATATCGGTTGTCTTGCAGTAGGCAGTAAAATAGGTATCGGCTGTCTGAGCAGCAAGCGGTAGGAATGGTGGTAGCAGACGTGCCTAGTAAAAGGGTCTGTTTTGTTGATATGGGTGTCGGCTGTCTGAGGCAGCAAGCAGTAGAAATTGATGTTGTAGTAGCAGACGTGCCTAGCAAAAGGGTCTGTTTGTTGACGTGTATGGGTACCGTGGTAACAGACGTGCCTAATGAAAGGGTCTATTTGTTAATATGGCTGGTATAGCTAGCTAATTAAAGGAACTACCCGTATAACCGTAATAGCTCCTTCGTATGCGACAGACACAAGTATTGTAGGCTCACAAATTAAGCCCCGAATACCTTTTGAGGTCGTCGCGGTACGTGGTGGACGCAGGTGCTGTGAGCTCACGAATTAAGCTCCGAATACCCTAAATTAGCGAGAGCCGTAAAATAACTAAAGCTTTACGCGACAGCCTAATGCTAAGGCAATACACCTCTCAATAGTCTGATCGTCAAACTAGAAGCTTTTCGCGATAGCTTAATTGCTAAAACAATACACTATCTCGACAATCTTCCGAGATCCCCTCTTCTTATCGAACCTTACTAATCTATATCCAACCTTGCAATTAAACACTAATCAGTGTCGGATTGGCAAAGGTTAAACAATACAATACATCGTAATAGAAAACACACAACGAAATGACTGGTAATATTATATTAACTTGACTTGTTGTTGCATGAAAGAGAGATTAGGTAATGTAAGAGCAAGCTATCTAATTGGTTATAGGTTGGGGCACGGCCCCAACCCCCAACGCACGTGTCACACAAGCACGTGATCACTATTCCAACAAATAATTCTTTTTAAAATTTTATATAATTATATTATTAATTTAATTTTTTTAATTTTAAATAATTTAATTTTTTATATTAAAAAAATAAAATTTATATATAAAAAATAATATTTAAAAATAAAAATATTTTAAAAATAATATATTAATTATTATATAAAAAAAATTAATTATATAATTAATTATTTTATAAAAAAATATAAATATTAATTAAAATTAATAAATTTTATTATTATATTAAATAATTTTATATATAAATTAATTAATAAAAATTATTTATTAATAATATTTTAATATTTTAATTAAATTTTTAATTTTTATTAATAAAAGTTTTTTAAAAATATAAAAATAAAAATAAAAAATAAAAAAATTAATTTTATTTATTATTATTAATATTTATATAATTAATTAAAATAATAAATTAATAAAAAAAAATTAATAAAATTTTTTTAAATATAATTATTTATATAAATTATAATATTATATTATAAAATAATTAATATTTAATTTATTATAAGTAATATTAATTGCGTAGTGTGTTATTTATTAAGTGCGTAGTATACGGGGTATAATTTTAAATAACTTAAAATTACTTTTCGTACCTTTTTTTAAATAATTTTACGAATTTTGGTTTAAATTTTATATAATTTATACCATAATTTAGGTAAGAAAATGGCAAAAATTCCAATTTAAAATACATATGATTTAAACTAAAATTAACTTAAATGCGGTTAAAAATATAAATTTTAATTATAATGGTTATTTTATAGCTTTTTTTAATGGCTTTTATTCTTTGTAATTATAATACTTTTTAACTTTAATAATTTTATTAATATAATTTAAATAAATTTTAAGAAAATTTTAATATTTAAATAATTAAAAGGTTAATATTATAAAAAAAAGTTTGGAATTTTACCTATTTATTTTATAAAAATATAATTATATATATAAAATATGTTATTAAAAATTAATGAAAATTACTGAAAATATTATTTTATATATATAAATAAAGGTATTTTAAATAGTTTTACTAATTTTAAGCCGAATTATATGCATTTTAAATTAAAATTTTTACTATTTTCTTATTTAAATTATAATATAAATTATATAAAGTTTAAAGTAATATTTGTAAAGTTATTAAAGTAAACGTTAAATGAGTAGGAAAAAGTAATAAATATATATCTTTTTTATTACGCATTTAATAATAGGCATATTACGCAATTAATGTTATTTTTATTTTTTATAATTTTAATACTTTTTAACTTTAATAACTTTATTAATATAACTTAAATAAATGTTAAAAAAAGCTTAATATTTAAATAATTAAAAGATTAATATTATAAAAAAAAGCTTAAAATTTTACTTATTTATTTCGTAAAAATACGGTTATATATATAAAATACGTTATTAAAAATTAATAAAAACCATTAAAAATACCATTTTATATATATAAATAAAAGTATTTTAAATATTTTTACCAATTTTAAGCCGATTTACGTGTATTTTAAATCGGAATATTTACCATTTCTTTATTTAAATTATAATATAAATTATATAAAATTTAAAGTAATATTTATAAAATTATTAAAATAAACGTTAAATAAATAAAAAGAAATAATAAATACGTACTTTTTTTATTACGCATTTAATAATAAGTATATTACGTAATTAATGTTACTTTTTATTAAATATAAAAATATTTAAAAAATTCTTTATATTTATTTTTTATTATTTTTATTATTTTTTATTTATTTTTTTTAATAAATAATAAATTTATTTATTATTAATATTTATATATTATTTATATTTTAAATAATATTTAAATTTATTATTATATTTAATATAATTAAATTAATAATTAAAAATATAAAAAATTTTAAAAAAATATTATTATATTTTTATAATTTTAAAAAATAAATATATAATATTAATAATTTTTTATATATAAATATATAAATAAATAATTTAAAATAAAAAAAAAATATTTATAAAAAATTTTTTATTTAAAAATAATTTATTATATATAAAAAAAATTTATAATATAATAAGACAATTGTTATTAACACACCCTCATTTTGCTATCGGGGCTTATTGGTACACCTAGTACATCAAAATACATCCCACCCATTTTCAACTCCCACCATATCAACCACAACATCAACCATTACACGCTCCTCAATCCAGCGATTCAGCATATAAGATTTACATCGCTAGTTTCGCCTCAATGAGCGCTTTCGAATGATATATATATTAATTGGATGCATGCAGTACTTTAATTACTATTCGAAAATATAGTCAATTCAACGTGGCGCGCGACCGCAAAAGAGCCTCCTGCCGACCCGAAAGTGTATCACGTGGTCTCCCCAAGAGCGACCACCACAACCGCAACCACTTATACTCGAATAACTTTATACCTAAAGCCTGCACTGGATCGATATATATATCATTAGACTGCCCTAATTAAGGCGAGTCTAATAATGTATATTACATATGTTGATTCCTCAAATTACATATAGTATAATTGTTGATGTATTGGTTGGATGAGGTTTTAGATAAGGCTTTACATAAGGCTCTGCGGGAGACCACGTGATACCCTTTCGCGCGGTTGCATCTATATTGAATTAAGTATATATTCAAATAACTTTGGAAATGGCGCATGTATCGATTCGATATATATATCATTCGAAAGCTCTAATTGAGGCGAAAGTAGCAATATAATATTTATATATTGCATCGTGGGATTGAATAAGTTGTGTGGGAATTAAATAAGCTATGTGGGCAATTGATATAATTGAATGCGGGTAGGTAGGGATATACCTTTTATATTAAGTGTATTAATAAGCCCTTGATAGTAAAACGAAGGTGTACTAATAGCAATTGTTTATAATAATAATATTTTAATAAAAAATTTATAATTTAAATTATATAAATTAATTAATTTTATAAATATTTAATTTAATAAATAAAAAAATAATATTAAATTTTTAAATTAATTATATTAATTAAAATAAATATATAAATATTTATTATTATATTTTTAAAAATTTTAATTAATTTATTATTATTATAAATTTTTTATAAAAAAATAAATTAAAAATATAAATTATTTAAAAAAATTTTAAATAAATAATTAATAAAATATAAAATTATTTATATAATATTAAATTTAAATTATATATTTTATTTTTATTAAATTATATTAATTTAAAATTATTAAAAAAATTTTTTTATATTAATTTTTAAAAATTAATTTAAAAATAATATACGATTTAAATAAATTAAATATTTTTATATATATAATATATATAAAATTAACTATTTAAATAATATTTATTATATTAATTTACGTTATAAAAAAAAAATATAAATTAAAAATTAAATAAATTAATTGTAAAAAAAATATAATATAAAATAAATAATAATTTACGTAAATTATTAAATTTTATATATATAAATTTATAAATTATTTTATTTAAATATTTTTTATATTAATTATATTATTATAATATATTATTTAATACGTTAATTATTATAAATTTATAATTAAATTACGATTAATTTAAATTAAATTAATATATATAATAATTTATTATTATATTAAAAATTTTTTATATATTAATTTATAATTATTTAATAATAAAATAAAAATTATATATATATAATTTAAAAAAAACAGAAAATTTATAACGAATAAATATAAAAACTATTACTTTTAGATTTATTAATATTATTTTTTTTAAAATTAAAGATTTTATAATTTATTTTTTTAATAATAATTAACGCACGTTTATACCGATTTTATAAATTATAAAAACGTTAATTTATAATAAAACTATTTTAATAATAATAATTATAAAAAGTATAATTATTTAAAATAGTAAATATATTTAATATTAAATTATTAAATTTAATATAAATTAATTATAAAATATATTATAAAAATTAATTAAAAAAACGCGTAAATAAATAAATAAATTTTTTTTTTTTCCATTTAACGCGTAAATAAATAAACGGATAAATTATTTACCGATTTTTTAAAATTAACTTTAAAATAATTTTTCCGAATAACGGTTAAGTTATTTTTTTATTTAAAAAAAAAATATCCCGTAAATTTATAACGATTAAATTAAATTATTATTTTAAATAATAATTAATTTAAAATTATAAAAAATTTAATTAAAAAATAATTCCAAATAATATTAATATAAAACCTTTAATTAATATTATAAATAAATAAATAAATTTTATAATTAATTATTAATATTAATATATATAATAAATAAATAATTAATATAAAATATAAAATTATTTAAATTACGCGTATATAATATAAAATAAAATAATTTTTATAATTTATTTATAATATATAATATAATTATATTTATATTTAATTATTATAAAAAATACCGTTATTTTAATAAATTTAAAATAATTTATTATTATTTTTTTTAAAAAATAAATAAATTAATTATATAATATATTTAATTAATTTTACTATTTTAATAATAAATTAAATTTAAAATATAAAAAATTAATTAATATAATTTATATTTATAATTACGGGAAATTATAACTAAGTTTAATAAAAAAAAAATAATACGCAATTTAAATAAAAATTTATTTTTTAAAAATATTTTAACGAAAAATATTATAATAAAAAAAAATTAAAAAAATATAATTAAATTTTAATCTATTAAATTTTATTTATAATAACTTAATTATATTAAACGTATATTATAATAATATAATACCCGTTTTTTTAAAATAAATTTAATAATAAATTTTTAATAATAAATTTATATTATTATTTTACGGTAATATTTATATTTAAGATTTATAAATAAAAATAAATAAAAAAAAAAAGATAAAAATAATAATAAAAATAAAATTAAAAAAAATAATATTTTCGATTTATAAACGGAATATAATAATTATATAATTTAAATTATATATATTTATTTTATTAATTTTAATAATTAAAATATTAAATATTATTAAAAATAATTTTATATAATTAATATTTTTTAATATTAATTTTTAAAATTAAATAAAAAAAACGTAATTTCTTTTAATAATTAATAATTTAAACTATTTTAAGATTTTAACGAAAAAAATTAAATTAAATAATTTACTTAATTTAATTAAATTAATTTCTTTTATAAATTTTATTATATAATAAATAATAATTAAATAATTTTTTACTTAAAATAATTTAAAATATTATAAATAATTATAAACAATTATTTATTTATTTTATAAATATAAAATATTAAAAATAAGAAAAATTTATTATTTTTATTATTAATATATTACATTTTTAATAATATTATTATAATTATAATTTTTTTAATAATTTTATAAAAAAATTTATAATATTATTATAATAACGTTAATATTTATATTTACGTATATTAGATTTTTAATTTAATAAATAATAATATAATAATTATTTTTATTATATTTAAAATTTTTATAATAAAAATATTTTAAATATATTTAATTTATTTATAATAAAATTAATTATTAAATTAAATTATTATAAACAAATATTATATAATATTAAAAATAATATATAAATTATTAAATAAAAAAGTATAATTTTAAAAAAAGTTTACGTAATTAAGTTTAATTTTAAAAAAAACGGGTGTATAATTAATATTTTTAATTATAACGTTATTATTATAAAATAAAAGGTATTTTTATTATACGATAAATTTATAACGTAATTAAATTTACTTGTTTTAATAATTTATTACATAAATTAATTTATATTATTATATTTTTATATTTAATATAAAAAAAATATATTTTACGTGATTATTAAAAAATAAAAAAATAATTTATTAAAAATTTATAAAAAAAGTTATTTTAAATTTATTATTTATATATAAAAAGGGTAAAATTATTATATATTACGGTATAATATAAAAAACGAAAAAAGTAATTAATTAATTAAAATGTTTTTTATTTTATAACGACGTTAAATTAAAAAATTAAAAAAATTATATTTTAAAAAATTTACGGTATTAAATAATTATAATAATTAACGTGTTAAAAATAAAATTAAATATTTTTAACGTTTATATTATTATTTATATTAACGTATTTTTTTATTTTTTTAAATTTACGTAAAAAAATAATTAAATTAATAAAAATAATAATTTTATTAAATTAATTATAATTTATTAATATATTATTTATTATAAAAATAATTATTTTTAAACGTTATTAATTATAAAACGAAAGTAATTAAATATCGAAATAATTATAAATATATAAAAAAAGGTAAACCCGTTTTTAAAAATTAAAAGTTAACACGATTATATATGTTTTTATAACCGTTTCGCCTTTAACGTTAACTTCGATTAATTTATAAAAAATATTATTATATATAATTTAATAAAATAATTTTAACGGTATTAATTATATATTTATACGGTATTAATTAAAACATACATTAACGATTTAATAAAAAAAGTTTTTTTTTTATAAAGTTATAAAACTTAAATTAATATGTAAAAAAAATTAAATATTAAAACGATTATAAATATATAAAAAAAAATAAACCTGTTTTTAAAAACCGAAAGTTAATATAATTATATACGTTTTTATAACTGTTTTACCCCCGAAATTAACTTTTAATTAATAAGCAATTTAATTTTAAAGTTTAATTAATTATAAATATATAAACGGGTACAAGTTTATTTTTAAAAACCGGGGGGTTAAATAATTATACCATACTTTTATAATTATTCCGCTTCGAAATTAACTAACCAATAGGCAAAAAGAACTGGTAGCTCGGTTGATTATAAATGTATGAGCGGGCACGGACTTGTTTTTAAAACGGGGGGGGTCGGATGATTATATATACATTTATAATCATCCCGCCTCGAAATTAGCTCCGATTGATTCGTAAAAGATACCATTATGTGCGGCTCAACGAGACGATTCTAACGGTGTAAATTATAAATTCATACGACTTCAATTGGGCTATGCATCGCCGATTGAATGAAAGAGGTTTTTTTTTTCGTAGGGTTGCACCCCCCCGCGCTCCCGGGTAAGCGCCATGCCCGATTCGGTTTAACGCACATTTTTAGCCATTTTTCAACCAACGCAATAAAAAATCGAAAAAAATAAACCGTTGAAAAATAAAAAAGAAAAAAATCAATATAAAATAATTAAATATATATAAAATAAAAATATTTAAAAAAAAAATTTAAAAAATTTAAAAAAATTAAAAAATTAAAAAAATTAAAAAATTAAAAATTAAAAATAAAATATAATTTTAATATAATTTAAACGTTATTTTTAATAATTATTTATATTAATATATATAAAAAAAAATAAAAAAATAATAAAAAAAAAAAAAAATAAAAAAATAAAAAAAAAAAAAAAATAAAAAAATAAAAAAATAAAAAAAAAAAAAAATAAAAAAATAAAAAAAAAAAAAAAAATAAAATAAATAAAATAAAAATAAATATATTATAATAAAAATTAAAATAATTGATTAAAATTATAATATTTAATTATAAAAATTTAAAAAATTAAAAAATAAAATTTATTAATAAAATTTAAATTATAATTAAAAAAAATAAATAAAATAAAAATAATTATAAAATATAAATATATAATATTTAATTATAAAAATTTAAATATTTAAAATAAATAATAATAAATTATTATAAAAAAATTTAATTAATTAAATATTAA
>NW_025954039.1:0-12846 GCF_022497035.1 Daldinia vernicosa | reverse complement strand
TATATTTATTTTATTTTTTAAAATTTTTTTTTAATAATAAATTTTAATTTTTTTAATATTAATATAATAAAAAAAATTATTATTTTTTTAATTTATGCTTAAACCGCGTTAATTATATTAAATATAAATTTTTTATTTAATAATAATAATATATTTAATATTATAATAATTTTAAATATTTTACTTTTTATAATTATATTTTATATTTTTTATTATTTATAATATAATAATAAAAATTTAATTGCGTTAATTATATTAAATATAAATTTTTTATTTTTTAATAATAATGTATTTAATTTTATAATAATTTTTAATATTTTATTTTTTATAATAATATGTTATCTTTTTTATTATTTATAAAATAAAAGCGAAGAATTTAACTTTTTAACTATTTAAATTATATAAAATTTAAATTATAAAAATAATGTAATTTACGCCATAATTATTTTAATTATATTACTTTAAATAAACTTAAATGCCTTTAATTATTTATAATTTAAAAGAAATATACTTTTTTTAAAAAATATATAAAAAAAATGGTTAAATGTAAACGTAAAATTAAATTAAAAAAAAATAATAAAATATATTAAATTAATAATGTATAAATTATTAAAAAATTATAAAAACATTATTAATTATATTAAAGAATTATTAATTTATTATAAAGAATTAATATTTAATATATTTATTTTTATAAAATGTTTTTATTAAATATTTAAACAATTTATTAAAAATTATAAAAAAATAATAAAATATATTATTAAAATTTTAATTTATATTAAAAACTTAAATAAAAATTATTTAAATTTTTATAAATATTTATTTAAATTTATAAAAATCTTTAATATTTAGTTTAAAATATTTAATTAATTTAATTTATTATATTTATTAAATAATTTTTAACTTTAAAAGGTTATAATTTTTTATTATTAAATAATTAATTATAAATTAATTAATAATATAATTAATATTTTTAAAAAAGTATAACTTTTTAAAAAATGTTTTATAAAACATTTTTATTAATTATTACTTTTTAAACGGGTAAAATTTTTAACATTTTAATATAAGAAAATTAATTATAAATTTTTATAATATTAAAAGGAATTTCTTTAACGGATTTATAAATAATAATATTTAAAAAATATATTCGGTTATAATAAACAACTTTTTTATAATTAAGAATTTTCTTTATTTATTTTTAATAATAAGAATTTTATAATTAATGATAAAGAAAATTAAATTAAAAAGGTATAAGTTAATATTTTTATTATTATAAATTTTTTAAAATATTTTTATTATAATAAGTTAAATTATAATTAAAATAAATTAATTATTTAATAAAAATATATTTTTAAAAAATTATAAAATTTAATATAAACTTAATATTTAAATATATTTTATATATTTATTAAATTAATTAATTTAAAAAACAGCTTTTATATAATTATTATAAATTATATTTTTTTTTTTTAAAAATAAAAATGTAAAGATTTTTTAATAAAATAAAAAACGATATAATAAAAAGTATTATTATTTAATTTATTAAATTAAATTTTTATTAATAAAATATTTAAATTATATATAAATAATTATTTTAATTATATATAAAAATAAAATTTTTATTTAATATTTAATATATTTATAATTATAATTTTTATTTAATATTTAATTTATTTATAATTATATATTTTTTTTTATTATTATATTAAAAATAAATTATTATAAAAAAGATGGTATATATATTATGTTAAAAGTGTATTGTAAAATGTAAAATATAAATTATGGTAATTTTTATAGAGCAACACTAGTTGCGCAGTGTGCCGTTTACTGCTTGCGCAGTATGCGGGGTATGGTCCCGGGTAGCTTAAAATCGCTTCCCGCACCTTCTTTTAAATAACTTTACGAATCCTGGTCCGATTTATATATAATTTATACCATAATTTAAATAAGAAAACCAGCAAAATTACAACCCAGGGTGCACGTGATTCGGACCAGGATTGACCCGGATGCGGCTGAAAGTATGAATTTTGACTATAGTGGCTATTTCAAGGCCCTTTTTAGTGGCCGTTATCCCCTGTAATCCCAACACCTTTCAACCTTAATAACTTTACCAATATACCTCGGATAAATTCCGAAAAAGTCTTAATATTTAGATAACCAAATGGCCAAAATTATAAAGAAAATCCCAGACTTTTACCTATTTATTTCGTAAAGATACGGCTGTTTTTATATAATAAGCTAAAATAAACTAGTAGGTACTAGTAGAAAAGTTACTATGTATACACAAATGCTTACTTTTTGAATATCTCAGCCAATTCGGGGCCAAATCACGTGCACCCTGGATTGTAATTTTGCTAATTTTTTTCTATAATTAATTATTCTTTTTCCAAAAGGATCGGACCAGTATTCGTAAAGTTATTAATGTAAACGTTAAAAGGGTGGGAAAAAAAGCTGGGTACGTACCCCGCATACTGCGCACGCAGCAATGGGTATACTGCGCAACTAGTGTTGCTCTTTTTATATAGGTTTAAAATTTAAAAAATAAAATTATTATTTTATTTATAAATTAAAATTTTATTTTATTATTAATAATAAATAAAGAAAAATAAATAATTTATTTTTATTAAATATATTAAAATTAACGTTATAATAAATTACTTAAAAAAATAACTTTATTATTAAAACTAAATATTTCAATATTTTATATAATAAAATATTAAATATTAATAATAGTAATTTATTTATATAATTTTATATTAATTTTTTAATTAAAACTTAAATTAAACTTAAATCGAAAATAGTTAAAAAAAATTAATAAAATAATTTTATTTATAATAAATAATAATAATAATTTATAAAATTAATTTAATTTAAAGGTAATATTATCTTTAATAACTTTATTTTAATAAATGTAACATCTTAAAATCGGTTTTAAAAAATAAAAAAAAAATTTATTAAAAAATAAATATTAATATTATAAATTTACCATTAATTTAATTTAAATATTAAACTTTAATTAAAGATATATTTATATAAATTTTACTGTTAAAAGTTAAAAATTAAAAAAAATTTTATTATAATAATTAAAAAAAAATTTAATAAAATTTATTTAATTTTTATTATATTTTATTTATTAAATATTTTATAATTAATTATTATATAAATAATTTAAATTATAATATTTATATTTCCATAAATATATCCTTAAAAAAATTTATAAAATTTATTAATTATAATATTTTTTAAATATTATACATTTAATTAATAAAATATATTTTAATTTATTAATTTATATACGTTTATTTAAAAAATATTAAAAATATAAAAAAAATTTTATATAATTAAAATTACTTAATATAATTTATTTATAATAAAAAATTTTTTTAATAAAAAAAATTTTTAATAATTTTTTAAAAATAATATAAAAAAACTAATATATATAACTTTTATAATTATATATTATAAAAAAATATTAATTTTTTTAAAAAATATTTTAATAATATTAAAAAATTTAACTCCGCCTTTATCTGCCGCATTTATGCTTAAAAAAAAACATTAACGGAAGAATTTCTTAAAAGTAAATATAAATAATAATATAAAATAAAATAATACCCTTATATTTTAAATATATAATATATATTAAAAATTATTATTATAATATAATATATATTAAACGTTATTTTTAAATAAATTATTAAATTTTTTATTATTATTTAAAATATATAACGTAATATATACGTTTATATTAAATTATAATATATTAATTAAAATTAAATTATAAATTAAAATTAAATAAAAAATAATAATATATAATTTAATTAAATCTTTTTTAATTAAATATTAAATATTAATATTTATTAAATTATAAAAATATTTTATAATAATAATTAAATATTTATTAATTTAATTTAAAATAATTTAAATAAATTAATTTTATTAAATCTTTTTAAAGAATTTTTTAATATTTTAAAAATTAAATAAAAAAAAAAGCCCTTTATATTTTATAATTAATAAATAATTATTTAAAATTATATAAAATTTATTAAAATAAAAAAATTAATTATATAATAAAATATTAACTTTTTTAAATAATTTTTTAAATAACTTTTTAAATAACCTTTTAAATAACTTTTTTAAATTAATAATATAATAATTATTAAATTTATTAATAAATTAATATTTAAATAACTTTTTTAAATTAATAATATAATAATTATTAAATTTATTAATAAATTAATATTTAAATATATTTTTTATTTTTAAAAATATAAAAAAAATTAACCAGTTATAAATTTTATTAAATTATTAAATAATAAATTAATAATTTATTTTTAATATTATAATATTTTATTAATTAAAAAATTTAATTATAAAATTTTTAATAAAAAAAAAAAATAAAAATAAATTATTTTTTAATAAAATATTTTTAATAAAAAATTATTTTAAAAATATAATATTTAATAATATTTAAAAATATATATTAAAAAATATTAAAATATAAAAAATTAATTAATAAAAATAATCTTATATATTAATATTTTCATTTATAATATTAAATAAAATTAATTTTTATATTATATAATATATATATTTACCTTTTAATAACGCCATTTTAATTTATTATTAACGTAATTTTGTAATTAATTAATTTAATTAAAATTTATATTTATATTTATATATATAAAATAATTTTAATTTTTAATTATTTAAAGTTATAATAATATTAATAAAATAATAATATATATATAACTTTTTTTTTAAATAATTATTAATTTATTTATATTATATAATATAAAAAAATACCTTAAAAAAATAAATTTTTTTTTAATATTAACCTTATATTTTTTTATAATTATAAAAATATTTAATTTTAAATTTTTTAAATTTATATTTTATTTTTAAAAATAAATATTATTAATTATTATAGAAATTTTTTTTTTTTTTATAAATAACGGGAATTTAATTAAATAAATAAAAAAATAATTTTATTTTTTAAAATATTAAAAAAAAAATAATATATAATTTAAACGTAAATATTTACAATTATAAAATTACTTATTTATTATATATTTATTATTTTATATTTTATTTTAAAAATTAATATTAATAAATCTTTTTATTTTTATTTTTAATATATATAATATATATAATAAAAAAGAATTTATTTAATATTTTTTAAAAATTAACGTTATTAATTTTATATAAAATTTTTAACGGTATATAATTAAAAATAATTATATATAAAGTAAATTTAAGGACCTTTTATATATATATTTATATATTAAATTTTAATATATATTTTATAATTAAACGGTTTAATTTAATTATGGTTTTAAGGTATTAAATACATAAAATATTATAAATTTATTTAATTAATTTTAAAATAAATAAAAATATAAGGCCGGGGTAATAAAACATTTTTATAATTTATTATATATAAAAAAAATTTAATTTATAATTTATTTTTTCGAAATTAAGTTTAATTAACCTTTTAAATATTAATTATATTTAATTAAAATATTAAATAAAATGTAAGCTTTTTAAAAAATATAATAAAATAATATAAATTAAAAAATTTATTATAATAATTATAATTATTTATAAAAAAATAAGTTAAATTAAATATATATATTTTATTATAAAAACTTAATATTTATATATTAATTATTAATAATTACTTATTATTATTATATTTAAATATTTAATTATTAATTTATTATTTTTATTTTAATAATCTTTATATTATATTTATTTTATTATAAATAAATTTTATTACTTTTAACGTAAATTTTTTAATTATTACCGTTAATTATAATATTTTATTAATAAAAATATAAATTTATTATAAAATTATTTAATTTATACTTTTATTATTAATTAAATAATTTAAAAATTTATTTATAATTTAATATAAATAAAATTTATAATTAATAAAATTTAAAATTAATTTAATATTTTAAATATAAAAGGAATTATATTTTAATCTTTTAAAATATTTTATTTTATTATTAACACTTTTTATAAAAATAAATAATAAATATTTTAATATTAATATAAAAGAGCAATATTAATCGTATAATATACCTATTATTACCCGTGTAATATGCCGGGTATAATCTCGGGTAACCTTAAATTACTTTTTCCATTTTTTTTTAACGTTTATTTTAATAACTTTACGAATATTACTTTAAATTTTATATAATTTATACCGTAATTTATATAAAGAAATTAGTAAAATTACAGTTTAAGGTACACGTGATTTAAACTAATATTAAACCGAATGCAATTGGAAATAAACTTTTTAATTATAATACTTATTATAAACCTCGTTTTAATAACTTTTATTCCTTGTAATTTTAACGCCTTTTAACCTTAATAATTTTACGAATATAACCCGGATAAATTTTAAAAAAATCTTAATATTTAAATAATTAAATGGTTAATATTATAAAAAAGAGCCTGGAATTTAACCTATTTATTTTGTAAAAATACGGTTATATTTATAAAATATGTTAAAATAAATTAATGAAAATTATTAAAAATACCATTTTATATATATAAAAGCTTACTTTTTTAATAACTTAACCAATTTAAGGCTAAATCACGTGTAATTTAAATTATATTTTTATTAATTTTTTTATTAAAATTATAATATAAATTATATATAAATCGAACTAAGATTTGTAAAATTATTAAAATAATTATAAAAAGGGTAAAAAAAAAATAAAGTATGTACCCCGTTTTATTACACGAATAACAATGGGTATATTACACGATTAATATTACTTATATAAAAAATAATATTAATTAATTTTTTTTAAAATTAAGTTTTTAATAAAATGGTATAATTATTAAATATAAATTACCTTTTAATATTTTTATATAATTATTATTTATATAATATTTAAAAAATGTTATTACTTTTTCATTATTAATAAAAATAAATATTTTAATATTAAAGAAATAAATAATAATAATAATATTTTCTTTAAAATTAAACATTTTATTAAACTTAAAAAATTAATAACAATTGTTTATAAACTTTAAAATAAAGTTATTATATACTTTACTTAAATTTATAAAAGTTATTATTTTAAGTAACGTTTTTTAAAAAATAAAATTTATTTATATGTAATTTTTTAACGTTATTTATTAAATATATTTTCTAAATATAAATAAATCTTATTAAATCCCTATTTTCAACTTTTTTTTAAAATATATATTATTTTAAACCTTTTTTTAAAATATTAAATTAAAGGTAAAAGTAAAAGTAAAAAAATTAAGTCCTTTTTTAAAATACTTAATTATAAATAAAAATACCGTTTTTAAAGATGTTAAATCTTTTTTTAAAATATTAAGTTTTTTTTTAAAATATTAAACCGTAATTAAAGATATTAAAAATATTAAAAATATTAAAAATATAAGGTATTTAAAATATTAAAAGATATTAAAAGTAAAAATACCAAAAGTTTTAAAAATATTAAAAATAAAGATATTAAAAATAAAGGTATTAAAAATATTAAAAATATTAAAAAATACCGTTTTTTAAAATTTCGAAAATATTAATATAAAGTATTAATATTTAAATATTTAACCATATAATAATAATATAAATTTAAGTTATTATAATATCTTAAAATAATACTTTTTAATCCTTTTAAAAAAAGGTAATAAGTTTAAAAAATATTATATAATTTAATTTATTAAATTACTTAAAAAGTTTTATTAATAAAATTTTTTAATTAAATATATTAAAAATTAAAACTAATAATTTTAATTTTAAATTTTAATTATAATATAATAATATTTAATATATATTTATATATAAATAAATTAATATTTTAAAACTTAACCGATTTTAACTTTTATATATAATTACGTATAAAAAAACAGAAATACTTTTAAAATTAATATATTAATTATAATAATATTATATTATTTTTAATACTTTTAATAGTTTTTACTAAAAAAACTATTCGTTTTACCTTTTAAATTTAAAACATTTATATATTAATAAAATTATTAATTTATTATATATAAACTTAATATATATAATTATTATTTTTAATTAAAACGTAAATATTAACATTATTATACTTATTTATAAAAAAGATTATTTTATTATAATAAACTTTATTATTATTAAATTAATAAAATTATTAATTAATATAAAACGTAAAAAATTTTTAAAATAAATTTAAATATTTTATTTATATTATTTATAAATTATTATATTATATTTATATATTTTTAATAAAAATGATATTTATTATAATATAATTTATTATATTAACTATATTATAACCGAAAATTATTAATATATAAATAAAGAAAAAAAAAATAATAAAAAAAATCCTTTTTTATTAATATTTAAAAATAAAATTAAACCTTATATTATTATCCCGTTTAATAATATATTAAAAAAGTTAAAATATTACTTTTACATCTTTAAAATTAACAATAATAATTTAAATAATTATTATAAAAAAATTAATATTAATTTATTTTTATTAAATTATTATTTTATAACGTTAAATTTTTTAAATTAAACATTTTTTTATAATAAAAAATTATTAAAACCGTAAAATATTTATAAATATATTATTTATACTTTAGATTTTATTAATAATAATGTAATAAATATTTATATTAAATTTTATATAATTTTAAAAAATAGTAATTTTATTAATAATAATTATATTATTTTTAAAATTTACCATTTATAATATATTAAAAATAATATATAAAAATATATTACAAAAATTAAAAAAAATAAATTATATAATAATTATTATAATATATTTTTAATACGTTTAAATATTTATTACCATTTTAATTATAATTGTTTAACTTTAATTTTTAAATAAAATAAAAATAATTTATATAAATTAATAATTTACATATTTATACCTTTAAAAAAATTTAATAATTTTAATTTATAAATTATTAAATAATATTATAATTACTTATATTAACTTATTAAAAATATCCCTTCGTAATATCTTTTTACCTATTTTATTTAATTTATATTTTATAATATAATTTTTATATTTTTTAAATAAAATAATAAAATTTTATTTAATATTAATTTTATTAAAATAAATAAAAAAAATAATAAATAAAAATATTTTTAAATTATAATTAAAAATTTTTAAAAATAAACCTTAATATAATAAAATATTAAATATAAAATATAATTAAAGTAAATTTAAAAAATAAAATAATAATAATATATAATTATTTAACTTTTTTAATTTTAATATATATAATGTAACTTTAAACGTTTATAATAATAATAATTAAATTAATATTAATAATAATAATATTAATAATAATAATATTAATAATATTAATAATTATAATTTTAATAAATTTAAAAATAAATATTTATAAAAATAATTATAATCTTTTAACCGTAAAAAAACCATAAAAAAAAAGAATAACATTAAAAATAATATATATAAATAAATTAAAAATTAAATAAAATAAAAATTTTATTTTTTTAATAATATTAATAATAATTTTATATTAAAATTATTAACCGTATAAAATTTTATAAGTAAAAAAAATATAAATAATAAAAATAAACATAATATTAAACGTATATTAAAAATTAATATTAACTTAAAAAAAATTTATTTAAAAATTTTAAATAATTATAAATTATATATAAAAATTAATATAAATAATAATTAATTAATTTAATTAATTATATAATAAAAATATATAATTAAAGATTATTAATTAAATTAAGTTATTATATTATATTTAATATAATATTTATTATTTTATTTATTTAATAAATTTTATATAACTTTTAAAATTTATATTTATATTAAAAATATTTATTAAAAATCTTTTTTTATTTTATAAACTTTAATAAACTTCTTTATAATATTTTTTAAAAATATTATATTATAACGTTTTATATTTTATATTTTAAGTTATTTTATTAATTAAATTTAATAATTTTATTTATTATTAAAAAATTATTTATATTTAATTTTTATAATTAAATTATTTACATTTATATTATTTAATAAATTATTATAATAATATTATAATTTAATATAATAAATATATAATATTATTATAATTATAATTATAATTTAATTAAAATTTAAATGTTTAAAAAAATAACTTTATTAATCTTTTTATTTTAATCTTTTAATTTATTTACAACTATTTTTTTAACGAGGTATTATAAACAATTAAAATTAAAGGAAATTTTAAATATAATGTTTTTAAATATCTTATATTAAAAGACCGTAATATAATTTAAATTAAAATTAAAATCTTTTTTAAAAATATTTAAAATAATTTTATTTATTATAATAAATTAATTTTTATATATAATAATTATAAAAATAATTATAAATAAAAATTATATACGTTTATATTTATTAACTTTTATATATTTAATAAATTTCTTTATTTATATTATTAAAAATCTTTATTAAAACCTTATATACATTATTAATATAAAAGATATATATATACATATATATAATTTTACTTATTTTTAACTTTAATATTTTTTAATTAATATAATTTTATTAATTTAATAATATAATATATATAATTTACATTATTAAAATTATTTTAATTAAAATTTTTAAATAATATAAATTTTAATTTAATATATATATTATTTTAAAAATTATTTAAATATATAATTAATTTAATATAATTAATTTAATGTAATACGTAATTGTAAAAAAGCCTTTTATTAAACCTTTTATTTTAAAAATATATTACATAATTTCTTTAAAAATAATTACCATTTATATTTAAATAATTTTATATTTAAAATTTATATTAAATTAATTTATATATTATTAAAAAACTTTAATTAAAATAATTTTAATAATATAAATCATATATATTATATTATTAAATTAAAGATAATTTATTAATTAATATTATAAATATAATTAAATAAAGTTTTATAAAAGGTTTAATTAAAGGTTTTTTTATAATTATAAATTATGTTAAATTAATTATATATTTAAATAACTTTTTAAATAATATATATATTTAATTTATATTTATATTATTTAAAAATTTTAATTAAAATAATTTTAATAATGTAAATTATATATATTATATTATTAAATTAATAAAATTATATTAATTAAAAGGTATTAAAGTTAAAAATAAATAAAATATATTTTAATATATAATAATATAAGTAAATTTTTAATAAAGATTTTTAATAATATAAATAAAAAAACTTTATTTAATTAATATTTTATATTATTATAATTTTTTTAATTAATTAAATATTTAAAATTGTTTTATAATTTATAACTTTTTTTTTTATTATTTTATTATATAATATTTATAAAAAATATAAATAATATAAAAAAATTATATAAAATAAATTTTATTTAATAATATTAATTATTAAATTTTTTATATAATATTAAAATAATTTAATTAATTTTATAAAAGATTTATTAAACATGTATTAAAGTATGGTTAATTAATTAAAGGTTAAATTTATTTATAATGTAAGTTTTACGTATAATATACTTTTTTCCTTTTTTTTTTTTTTTTCTTTTATACGTGTTTAACGCATATAAATAACATAATTAATAATTTTTATATTTGTATTTACGGTTTAAATAAATAATAAGAATTATAAATAGTTATTAAAAATATAAAAATTAATTAATTTTTTATACTTAAGAAATAAATAATAATAAATAAAAAAAAGAAAAAAAAAAAAGTTTAATAAAAATATATTTATTAAATGTTATAAAGATAATTTTAAAAATATTAATTTAATAATTGGTTTTTTTAATTTAAATAATATTTTTAATAATATTAAAAATATTATTTATTAAATTAAAATTAATTAAAAGATTATTAATAAATATAACGTAAATGTTAATATATATAAATAAATATAATTTTAAGTTATTAACATTACGTAATATAGTTTTATTTTAATTTAAATTAATACCATTAATTAAAATATAAATTATAAACTTTTTAAAATTATTAATATATTTAATATTATATATATTAACGCATTAATTAATAATAAAAATATATAAAATATTATTAAAATTTATTACTTATTTTTTAAATAATTAAATTATATTAATAATAATTATTAAATAACTTTTAATATTTATAAATAATATAATATTATTATAATCCTTTTAAAATAAAGTAAAAATTAATTTAATTATCTTTTTTTTAACGTATTACGGATTTAAAACAAATAATTTTATTAAATAATAAATAAACGTTTTTATTTAAGATTTTAAATTTATTAATTAGTTTATATTTATGCCTTAAGTTTACTTAAAGATTTATGTTAAAAGATTTTAATATATGTTATAAATAAAATTTAAATAAAACTTAACTTAATTTTATTAATTTTATATATTAACCTCGCGTTAATTAATTAAAGTTAAATGTTAATTAATTAAAATTAAACGTTAATGGATTAAAGTTAAACGTTAATAAATTAAAATTAAACGTTAATTAATTAAAATTAAACATTAATAAATTAAAATTAAACATTAATAAAAAAGTTTTTTATATATATAAATGTTTATTTCTTTAATATTTTAACAGATTCGGGGCCGAATCACGTGCACTTTAAACCGTAATTTTTAACATTTTTTTACTTAAATTTTAATGTAAATTATATAAGATTTAAAGTGATATTTATAAAGTTATTAAAGTAAATATTAAAAAAAAATTAAATATATATCGTAAATATTATATAAATAATAATAATAATAAATATATTATATAATTAATATTATTTTTATTTTATATATTATAATATTATATTAAAAATTTTATAAATATAATATTTAAATTTAT